>NC_058404.1:187752556-187912988 GCF_002201575.2 Neomonachus schauinslandi
AAAAAAAAAAGATTTTTTTTAGTCTACTCCAGTCCATCTTTGTAGAGAGAGAATGGAGTTTTCTACATTTTGAAAGCTCTCTTTCACATATCAGGAATGAAACCTGGATAATGCAGATCATCTCGTTTTAGCTGCAGATATGGTGTAAGGCAGTGGTTCTCAAACTCGGGGGGATACCACAATCACCTGGCAGGCTTGCCGAAACACAGCTTGCTGGGCCCCTCCCCCAGAGGCTCTGACTCAGTGGTTTCATTTCTAGCCATTTTTCATATGATGTGATGTTGCTGGCACAGAGAAAACACCGAGGGTCATTCATGTAAGGGAAGTTCTTACCACCTGCCGAATACAAAGTAGAAAGCCTGTCATGGAAAGAAGGAAGTTTGGAATGGACACAGCTGGGTTGAAAATTACGTATGAGTCTCTAAGAAGATCCCAAAGACCTTCAGCCAAGGGGTTAGGAACTTAACATACAGCCACTTCCAATACCCCCCACGTAAGATGAGTGAGAAGGGCAGGCTGAGACCTGGCTGATCCTCTGCTTCCTTTTTATATTTGGTGTGATGCAAAAGCAGTGAGGCAGGAGAGGGACAGGGACATCTCTGGACAGATGCACCTGACATGGCTCCCTGATCCTGTCTAGCCCAGGATGCTGGGCATGAGACCCAATCCTTCCTGTGTGCCCTTGAAAAGATGAAATACGTCAAAAAGGAGGGCAGGCAAAGAATGGTCAATCCAAGGACTCTGCATATCAGGGATAGGCAAACTTTTTCTGTAAAGAGCTAGTTAATCAATACGTTAGGATTTTGTACCATGTAGTCTTTCTAGAATCTACTCACCTCTGTTGGAGAACTGACACAGCCAGAGACAATATGTAAATGGATTAGTGTGGCTGGATTTGGCCCAGAGGGGGAGATTTTGTTTGCATGCAGTAGTTTGCCCACCTCTACTATAAACCACGAGGCTCCTCTCTTTTGAGGATCTCGAAAAACAGAAGCAAAAGAACCTCCATCTTTCACAGCCCATGTAAGAATTATCATCCCCAAATGGACAAGAATACAAGATATTTGCAGACAATACAAGGCACTGTCTCCAGACGATATCAGACAGTATTTCTGATCCCAGAGGAAAACAAAGAGGACACGCACAGCGCACAGACCAGAAGCATCTCCCTCTCTTATCATGGGACATGGGAATGTAGTCCTGTTTCTCAATGCCATCTTGAGAAAGAAAGAGGAGTATGGACTCATTGAGAGAAGACACATTCCTGACATAGAATAGAATCTTCACATTGACTGAGCATTTAGTCAACTGCAATTGCATGCATCTGAAAGAGACTGATAGAAACAAAATATGGCTGGAATAGCTTTATTTAGCAACATGATTTTCTCTCTCCATCAGTTTGTGCAGGCCCCACTCACTGGTAAGTAAAACAGAATATTGTTTTTATATGTCTGAGTGTGATGTGTAAATATCTACGCCATTACAAGAGAAAAAATACCATTTCTGTCATCCTGCAAGTTCGCAGGGACCTTCCTAAAACGGGTCAGGATACAAAATACTTCCTCAGCGCACATGACGTCCAACATAGAGGTTCCATTAATTCCTCATATGTATCACACTCAGAGCTCCTGTCAAAGTTTGTCATGAGCATTCTTTACTTTTCTAAACTTCTACCACTAGGCTGAAGCTTCATTCACAGGTATGACTTAAAAGGAATTTTCCAGACCCCAGCAACAGCCCAGAACACAGAGAAGGTGTTCAAATTTTATCTGGATTTATTTGAATTGATTTTTCCTTGACAAGAATTAAAGTTATTGCCGTGACACCTCCTCATTAACTCGTTCTTGTGGCATCTATTTTGAATACTGTAATATAGGGAGATTGTTGTGGTTGACCACAAACACATAATTATTTTTAATTACCTTAAAAAAAGGCCAAAAATTTTGTTTAGAAATTTCTCTTCCCAAAGGGCTACTGAGAACTTTCAGTCTGTTAAATGACAAGTCTTAGAAATTCTCGGCATCTCTCCCTCCTCCTGCCCCCTGTCCACTCTAGCTTCTTCCATCCCATTGCACTGTATCAAAAATCAGAAAAGCAAACAATACAGAGCTGGATTATATAAGCAATTTCTGCTTAGCTAAAGAGTCCCATTAAAAGTTCCCCAGCTTCAAGAATCACGTTTAGAGAACTACATAAAGCAGGGACACAAAATTTGCCAAGGAAGACTTCTTAGTGCATACAACTATCGAGTTCTCAGAAGTGGGGAAAAAAAGAGAAAGTGAGAAAGGAGAGTTGTGTTATCTGTCTCCCTTGGCAAACCCATCAATCTTCAAAGGACGACTAAGAGGAAAGCTGTTCCAGGGCCAGCCGACTGAAATAAACTCCCAGCCTTATTATCCCTGCCAGAATGGGCTGAATGGGTCCAGCCTCAGGGAGTGTGGCTGACAGAGTCCACCTGATTTCTGGAGAGATACTGACTAGGTGTGGGAGTGACAAAGAGGACACCATGCTTCAAGCCCTTCCTTTCTCATCCCAAATACAGCAAAGACAGGGGGCAACCTTCAGAGGTCTTGAACAAACTGAGTTATTCAAGGTAAGTAGAAAAAAGTCAGGAGAAAGAAATGCTCAAATTTTCCATGTCAGAACTCTTCTAAATCGGTCAACAGGGTAAAGGGAAATAGTATGTGCAAATATAAAATTCTTTTATTTGGAGTTATATGCTTATGCTTAGGATGCTTTCTGGGAGACCTAAAAATGCATCAGATGCCTTTTTTAATTGGGTTAGAATAAATAAATATCTGAATTCATTTTTCTAAGCTTATTTTTATACACTGGAGTTAAACACAACACTGCACAGTTTTATAAGAAACTTTAAAGAGACCAGTGGTTCCCTGGGTATACTTTACTTGCTAACTATGTGTTGCCAGTTATTTTCTCTATCAATTAACATTTTCATTAAGTACAAAGAAAAACATCTCAATTGCCTTCACCAAAAGAATAAAACACCTTCCAATTTGTGCCTTAGCATAGAATAGGCTGTTCAATAAATATTTGCTGAAAGAGCAAAAAAAAAAAGTAACACTTTTGCATGTGATTTTGGCCTGCATTTTCTTACTTATTTTTTTTTAATTTGAATAACTTATCTACTTGGAATTCATATGAATTCAAAATATAAAATGGCATTGCATGATCTAAATATAACTCCCAAAACACTGAAACGCTACCCAGTCTTCTCCTCTTGCTCACAGGTCAGCTCAGTTCTTCTTCTATTTATCCATTCCCTTCTTCCAATACCTACCAAGCTCCTACTTACTTCATCAGAGGCATTCACATGCAGTGAAAAAAGATAGGAAAAACACTAGCTATGATTTTGCTTGCACAGCATTTTCTCCAACATCAGGTATGGTTGTGGTGGGATCATCCATTTCAGTCCTTGTCTACCCCTGGGCCACCAGAATGGTCACATGGCCTAGCCTGGTCAATCTTAACACTCTATTCTCCTCCTAGTGACTAGTCAAAAGGTGGTAATGTTCTTCCACTAAAAGGCTGGTCATAGTCTTCCGGAAACATTTGACATATGGACTTGGGAATAAGAGGGGTTCCTGACTCTGGCATAATGAAAAACCAGTTAAGTTAATAGCCACAAATAGCTATATTTTACACAGTGTGTTGAAAACCTATTTTAGAATGGAGCAAAACAGAAAAATCAGTATAAAGAATGAGGGAAACGAGACGTAGAAGAGTAGAGAGAGGGAAAGATGGGAGGGAGGGAAGGCGGATGGAAGACAATGAGAATGAGAATAAAAACAATTACTAATAATGGGCACATCATTTCAGCTTCTGGTTCCAGACAAGCCCAGAGACAGGCAATTCCTGGACTTCCATGTTAAATGAGCCAATGAATTACAGGATAATCTAGTTAAAATTATTTTTTGATACTTGCAACTGAGAAAGTTCTGATTCATATACTCTTGGACCTTAAGGTTAAGACACAGCTGCACATAGCTAGTTATAGTCATTTTCCCTCTTACTATGAAGGCTACAAAGTGATATTCTATAGGAAAATATAAAGAGCGGCTCACAGGCCTTCAGATGGAACTGGAGAAGGTTGGCAGCCTGTACATATGATGTGGACGAAAGGCACATGAGAGATGATATAAAGAGCATTCCAAGTGGAGGGATGAATGTGAGTGAAAGGCAGTGTGTCAGGCACTGTTCATTCAGTGAGCCAGTCCCCACTGGCATTTCCTTCTCCTCAGCCATCTTCCAGATAGGAGTAGCCATGACAGAGTGCTGGCCAATGAAATGTGAGCCCAAGACTGCTGGGTAGGGCTTCTGAGAGAGCTTCTACTTTACTGAGAGGAAAAAGACAAAGAAAAAAGACAATAACAGGCTGGCACAACCCTTTACTCTTACCCCTTTCTACTTCACCATTCCCTTGCCTGGAATATAGAAGGAAAGTCAGGATGCCGCAGCCATATTGTGAACATGAGGTAAGAATCATGAGGACAAAAGCAAACATACTCAAGATGGTACAGCATAAAAACAGAAAGAGCCTGGGTCCCTGAACTCACTGCTGATGAGTTACACTAGCCCTGAACTTACTGCCTACCTCTAAACTTTTCTGACATAAATACCATCAATTTGTTTAAGATTCAGCAAATTGTAGGTTCTATTACATGAATCATTCTTAACTGATATAGAGATGTCGGAAACTACAGAGTATATATATGAGAAAAATCAGGGCTGAGATCTGGCAGTTAAACACTCACAGGGCATACACGTGTCTGTTCTGTTGGTGTTTACCTCTGCTGAAAAGGCTGTTAAATAATTTGAGGATGACCACTCAGAATAACACAACGTCTAGTAAACTAAGTGGTCTGGAGCTGGAAAGAGACTGGCACTAGATTGTGTGGGACCTAAGGTTCAAATGAGGAGTAGAACTTTATTTAGCAGACAAGCTATAACATTTCTACATATGTGTGGATGAAACATGACATAGTCATGGATGAACTGAGTGCAAGAGTGAGAAGAGCTCTCGGAAATTTGCTTACCTTAGCATGTAAACCAGGAAGAACTTCACAGTATGCTATGCTAACAGTTTGATTCTGTGACCTCTTAGGCCCTCAATTCACCCCTGGAAGTATATTTTAAAAATTAACTGAAGAGTATTTAGGTTATAAAATTCATAGCCTGGAATAAGTCATTAGGTGGCTGAAAACACCTGGCTTTTCACAGAAGCTATTTGCTTGCATTGGCTAATTTACATGCGTGAGTGAGAGAAAATGAAGTTCGAGCTTTTCTCAAAATAACCTCTGGAATGGGAAAGCATCTTACATGAAACAATTTCAAATATAATTACACAAAATGGAAGTTAAAATATTAAGCATAAAAATTCCAATTAAAGGAAATGGAAACTAGAAAGCAAGCTGTGATAAAACGGTTGCTGTCTGATCTTTCGGTTATACAACTTAATTTGAATTAAGATTTTTTTTTAACTTTCTTATTCTTAATTAACTGCTAAAATGATAAACTGGGCAGGGCGCCTGGGTGGCTCAGATGGTTAAGCTTCTGCCTTCGGCTCAGGTCATGATCCCAGGGTCCTGGGATCGAGTCCCGCATCGGGCTCTCTGCTCCTTGGGAGCCTGCTTCTCCCTCTGCCTCTCTCTCTCTCTCTGTCTCTCATGAATAAATAAATAAAATCTTTAAAAAAAAATGATAAACTGGGCTGTTAAGCTTTCTTTTCCTCTTTGCAGTGCAGAGCTAGTGGATGAATAGTCCAACTATCCTGAAATGCAGACCCTTTATTTTTTTTATTTATTTTTTTGCAGACCCTTTATTTTTTTTTTCAATTATTTGAGCCATTATTTGAAATGAATGCTTACACTCGCCTAAGTGAAGGCGGACGGGAAGCAAGAAGCCGGCTTTGCAGATGCATTATTCCATTCGGAAACACTCCATGGGACACAAATGCTCCAACTTGGTATTTCTCTAGGTGTAAAGTCTACTTTTTTAGAATAAATCATTTGCACACAAGCTGACAGGACTAATACCCTGATGGACAAGAGCAAAGACCAACTTTCCCTTCCTTGTTCCTTTCAAGTTGAAAAATCAATTGGAGATGGCCTTTCTGATCTGATTTTTTTTTTTTTTGACACATATACCAGAAAATAACTTCCCCTATTGCTAACTTAAAATAGAAACTGGGAAACACTACTCCAAAATACTGCTGCAATTTGTCAAGCAAAAACAGTTTTTCCTCTACCTTCTGCAACTTACAGCAATCTTTTTGAAGACAGAGATATTTCCAGCTCATTAAAAACACTACTCTAGAATGATCTGTTCTCCTATAATTTGTTTTAGGAAAATACATGCTGTCTAGATCGTATCTATCAATATTTACATTTAAATATTCTCTTCTGGATCCTTATGGAAGTGAACTGATATCTTTATTCATAAACTTGATTCATAAAGCTTTTTAAGTCTGTGAAGCATGTTTGTGTGTCTATTCACACTTTTTTTTTTTTGAGGGGTAGAGTCTTGCTGGAAGACTTTCATTTTATTGACTGCAGTTTATTATTATTATTATAGTTATCATTAACTTACCTCAGATTTCCAGAAGAACTCTGATTAAGAATACGTTGCTGTGTCGTAAGAATTTACTCAAACTAAATGCCCAGTGGAAAACAGGTGGTCCTACTTTTACATATTACCACGGGACAGAAGTGAAACCCAAGGACAGAAACAAAATTAGGCAAATATAGATACGAATTCTCTCCAAGTTATGCTTCTTGTCTGCAGAAATAATTATGTTTAAATTATCACCACAGATTAATGGAATATATCTTCGTTTTGTTTTGCTAATGGCATTCTGGCTTAATTATGTTTTTATTTTTTGCTGTATAAAGATCATCCACATGTTTCAAATTAAGAAAGTAATGTAAATCACAAATTTGTATTCTCTTATTTTAAAGTCATGATTGTTTACTCTATATTAACTTTTTCATGAGATTCGCTGTAAATTACCCACTAAATAAAACATATTCTTAATAAGACATCTGAAGCAGAATCTAGTTCCCAGGTTTGTTTTTACTTCATTGCTTTTATTCATATATCACAGTTTAATAGACCATAAGTGCTATTATTTTTCACTATTTAAAGGTGTACTTAACCTACAGACCGAGTCCTAAAGTGATTTCTAAACATTCAAATCTCTCTTTCAAACATTTTCATTCTTTTGGAAAATGAATGTTTAAAAGAAACATTTTAATATTAAGAAAAAAGAACTGTCAATATTTAAGTTGCATAACAGGAGTTTGTGGTTGAAATAAATTAATTCATAAAAAGTAGACAGGAAAGCGAAATCTTCAGAATAAAGTTTGAGAAAAGCTTATAGTTCGTGCATATGTATTTTAGATACAGCTTTAGATATAAAAATGTGTATTTTTAAAGAAAATATACACATTTCTGGTGACTGAAAACAGATACAAAGTTGAGAAAACAAAATACAAAAAATTAAAACATAGCACTTTCAGAATATACAAATTAACTGAAATACACATAACTCACATCAAAATTATGACAATTTGAAAACTGGCTTAGAAAAATTAAACCATGGGGCGCCTGGGTGGCTCAGTTGGTTAAGCGACTGCCTTCGGCTCAGGTCATGATCCTGGAGTCCCGGGATCGAGTCCCGCATCGGGATCCCTGCTCAGCAGGGAGTCTGCTTCTCCCTCTGACCCTCCTCCCTTCTCATGCTCTCTGTCTCTCATTCTCTCTCTCTCAAATAAATAAATAAAATCTTTAAAAAGAAAAAAAGAAAAATTAAACCATGAAAAACAAGCTGATCCATCTTCCCCCCAATCCTCAGAATCCAGTAAAAGTATTCAATCAGAGCCCACCATGTCTCAAGAACCCGATACCCTTACTGCATTCCCCAAGATTCTGTAACATGTTCTTGTTATGACGGTCTCCCCTCTGCCCTTACCCACCCTCCACTCCCAGACTCCAAGCTCATCAAAAGTTTTAAGTTAGGTGAATAGAACCAGCGTCACTCAGATGGTGTAACTCTTCATGCGAAATCAGTATGTCCTTTGTTCTGGTCTAACAATCTCAAGTGTAGTTTCAGACTCTCTCAACCTACCTCAGGAAGGTCGCCATCTAGTGTGAGAGAGGAGGCAGGGAGAGGGGGAGAGGGAAGGCATATGCTAATTAACCTGTTCCTCAGAAAGTACTTTTGGCTCAGGGAAACCAGCCATTTGCTCAGTATTTCTTTCTTAATGTAGTGTGGCAGAACTGAACAGGAAAAGAGACAAAAAAGAAAACAAGAAATGTATCATGGATGGTGAATTTTGAGTCAAGGTTGAAAATCACTTTAAAGTTTCTGAATAAGTATATTAAGAAAAAATATTGATAGGGATCCGAAGGGGTACATGCACCCCGATGTTTAGAGCAGCAATGTCCACAATAGCCAAACTGTGGAAAAAGCCAAGATGTCCATCGACAGATGAATGGATAAAGAAGATGTGGTATATATATACAATGGAATATTATGCAGCCACCAAAAGGAATGAGATCTTGCCATTTGCAACAACGTGGATGGAACTGGAGGGTATTATGTTGAGTGAAATAAGTCAAACAGAGAAAGACATGTATCATATGATCTCACTGATATGAGGAATTCGAAACAAACTGAGGGTTGCTGGAGTGGGGGGTGGGGTGGGAGGGATGGGGTGACTGGGTGATAGACACTAGGGAGGGTATGTGCTCTGGTAAGCGCTGTGAATTGTGCAAGACTGTTGAATCTCAGATCTGTACCTCTGAAACAAATAATGCAATATATGTTAAGAAAAAAAAAAGAAGAAGAAGAAGGTAGCGGGAGGGGAAGAATGAAGTGGGGGAAATCGGAGGGGTAGACGAACCATGAAAGACGATGGACTCCGAAAAACAAACTGAGGGTTCTAGAGGGGAGGGGGGTGGGAGGATGGGTTAGCCTGGTGGTGGGTATTGAGGAGGGCACGTTCTGCATGGAGCACTGGGTGTTATGCACAAACAATGAATCATGGAACACTTCATCTAAAACTAATGATGTAATGTATGGGGATTAACATAAGAATAAAAAAAAAAGAAAAAATATTGAGAGATATTTAAGACTTCTTACTCAAAAAACTTTTCCTGTTGTAGAATCTTTAAAGGTCTTATCTACTTTAAAATTCGCTAGTACATTTGTCTTGTCTTTTTTCACTATTGCATTTCAATGTGATATATTCAATCAGGAGAGGCCAAAGGTTTTAATGCAATGGTACATTTTAAATGGTCTGTTCTCCAATTTGAGGTTTATTTTAAAAATGTTACATACTTTAGATATTTAAGGGTAAAAATATAGTTCATTGAATTTTCCTCCCTTCAGAAACTATTGTTTTTCATTTTAAAAAATGACCTTCCCACCACATGTCAATTCAGATTGATAAATCGTGAGTTCAGATCATGTCTATCAAACCATCAAGGCCTGATGTTTTTTAAAAACTTCACACTTTTTGGCCTGAAGGTCATACAAAATTAAAAGGGGAAGTTATCATTTGTACCATACAGGAAAGTGCATTTGCTTTCTCATAGCCCAGGGCTATGTAACTCCTCAAAGAAGGACACAACTTACACCTCTCCCTCTTAGGAGAGTGTTTCTTTTACTCTAATGAAAAGGATAACGTATAATATAAAAAATGTTTTTCCAAAATATTTCACCTGGACTTAGTTTTATTAAACAAAATTGTACTTTAAATTCTCTCTCTGTGGTTTTTGAAAACTTAAAGAAATCTTTTAGATCCCCCTTTTTTTGTAAGAACACAACTGTTATCCACACACAGTGCTTAGTATATATGGAGAGTCCAACACAAATTTGTTATATTGGTTGGTTGACTGGTTGGTCGGCTGGTTGATTGTGTTGACTGGCTGGATGTGCATACAGATAGCTGAATGGAGGGATGCATGATAGATAGAAGCAGAGAATGGAAGGAGGGAAGAAGAAAGAAAGGAAAGAAGGAATGGGCTCTAATAATGAAACCTAATATATAAAACAGATGTACCTGGAAAGAATCTGGATGAAGATACGATATTCTCCAAGAAATTCTTGGAGATCCTTGGGACATTGTTTGAAAACCACTCACCTAAGGAGTCTTTATATTAATACACCTGTTGAAGATTAAAATAAATAATAATCTGTAAAAATTAAGAGTAGCCTCTTAAGGCAAATGAAATATCAAATATTAAACATGTGAATTATCATTTGTTAAATAATCTATGATTAGCATTACTGAGATCGTTGATGAACAAAATGAGAATACAGATTCATTTTTACATAATAAGTAATAGCTGTTTAATGTTGGGTCAATTCCTTAAACTTTCTAACCTTCATTTTCTTTGTTTATAAAATAGGGATGTAGCTCCAGGCTGACTATAAAAATTAGAGTTCATACATGCAGTGTGTTTAGAACAGTAACTAGCACATAGTAAGCTCTCAAAAAATGGTCCTCAGTCATTTTTTTTTTTTTAAGTGTATCATCCTTTGCAACTGTGATTGCTTCTAAGGGCACAGTATGTATCATTACACAGTTTTTAGTAAATTATATTAACAAATCTAACATCTATTGCACATTCTGGCTTTAACTTATCACATATACTTTCATATAATTTACACAATTTGTACAACAATTTTCCTGAATTCTTTGAGGCACTATGTTCCCTCTAAAGTAGATGACAAAGAAGTCAGAATGATTGTCTTTAAGGATTCACTGCAGGAAAAAAATCCATTTGCTAAAGCACATTAAAATTTACAAAGTATTTTCACACTGAGAACTTTGCAGTGAGTAGAAAAAAGCTTATTTCACAAAATAGGAATACAATCATTACCTTTATTTTATAAAAGAGGGCCCTGAGGTCCTGAGAGTTTAAACAGCCTACCAAGGTCACAGAACTTTCAGGATTCTGGGATCTACTTTCAGAGATGGTACACTAATTTAAAAATCATGTTATGCCATTCAAAGACTCCTTTTTTCTCTCTCTCTCTCTCCTTCATTCTTTCTTCCCCTTTTTCCTCTTTATTTTTTTAATAAAACAGCTCGTCAAAAGGAAGGCTTATATCCATAATTTGGACTTGTGAGGCTCTCCTCATATTAAGGCACTCCTGCATGGTCTGGGACAAAATGAGCTGGTGAAACCCTTTGGAAGTTCCAAGAGGAAGATCAAGCCCAAAAGTGAACTGACTTCCCTCCCACTTTCAGACACATCTCAACCTCTGACCTCAAAGAATTAAAAGCAAAGAGTCAAAGATGTTTTTAAAATATATAAATGACTTTGATTCAAGATATCTGCAGGGCGCCTGGGTGGCTCAGTCGTTAAGCGTCTGCCTTTGGCTCAGGTCATGATCCCAGAGTCCTGGGATCGAGTCCCACATCGGGCTCCCTGCTCGGCAGGAAGCCTGCTTCTCGCTCTCCCACTCCCCCTGCTTGTGTTCCTGCTCTCACTATCTCTCTCTCTGTCAAATAAATAAATAAAATCTTTAAAAAAAAAAGATTTCTGCATACCCCTCTTTGGTTTTATTCCTGTGCTTGGTTCAAGCCCCAGAATAACTGCCTAGAGCCCAAGATCCTTAGAAAAAGGTAATAGTATATTACTACATACTATAAACCCTTTCCCTTAACTATATCCCTTGATTACCATAAATGCAATCTTCCCAACAGATAAATCTGAACTTTTCAGTGTATAATTAATAAGTGCTTTATAGATCTTCTCTTTATCCAACAAAGTGGCATGTGAATATTTCAGCATTAGGCAAGGCCCTTTGTGATACTCAAGCTACAGACCTAACCAGGAACCTCTCCTGACCTACCAAAATACACTCTCTGTTGGCAATTGGGACTGCTCACCAACCTGTCTGTGCCTCTGCACCAGCCTGAAATGTCCTTCTTCCTTTCACTACCCAGTGAACACATCCTTCCAGAGCCTATTCAAATGCCACCTCTTCAATGAAGCATTCCATCCTGCCACAGCCCATTAAACCATGCCTTCACAATTATCATAGTAGATTATAATGACTTTTTACAGTTCTAATTCTCATAAGTAGAAGTTCCATGGGGTCAGAAACCATGTCTTAACTTATCTCTGCTTCTCTTGCTATGGGCTTGGCATATAATGATCCTCAAAGATCCAGAGTATTTTTCCTGGTTTCCATGGAAATATCAGATTATTTAAGGTGATCATTTTCTATGCCATGGAAGAACCCATCTCTTCTTATATTAATGAGGTAGTTAGAGATGTAGTGGAAACTAATATCCTCTGGAATCAGAAATGACAGGGAGGAATCTGAGTTTAACCTTAGTAAGCATGAGTTTCTCAACTTTCAAAATGGTAACAATACTAAATCACAGGGCTGTTCTTTGGATTGAGCAGGGTAAAATAATAAAGTACATTGAAGACAGAGCATCTTACAAAGAGTAAGTACTTGAACTCTTTCTCTCATCTTTTCCTTGATAATTATTTCAAAATCATCACGATAAGCTTATTTTGATATTCCACCTGCTTTACCAATTCAAATTCACATGAAAATCTGACTCTCACCCTAATAACAATGAGAACACCACATTTCTATTTACTACAGTAACGTGTAGCCCACAATTAATTGTTCTGCATTAAAAATAAAGTGGATGCACACTTAAACAGGTAGCAATACGTCTCTGCTTTATTCTTCTGCTTTGCTCCCAATATGCTGTTGTAATCTGATCACTTTATGATATCTAAAATATAACTTAAATTAACTGAAAAAATTTCATCAGCAATTGACAAGCAGATCCAACGATCTATCCTGAGGGACACTTAGGCTTAAGAAGATAGAGAGAAAGAGAATATGGAGAATTTGATTTTCTGACTTTCTGATTTTTTTGACCAATGATATAAATTCTTAAATTCAGAAACAACATAATGAATAAATCCAAATCAGTAAACCACTGGTCACATAGGCATTTAAAACTAAAATTTAGCATTGTGAATAACCTTAAGATGCATTATTCAGCAACTAAAATCCATGCATCAGAAGTAATAAATCAGTTAGGGGAAAGTCTTCAAATAAATTTGAATGTACATGGTATCACAGAGAAATTTTAATATCTAATAACTAATTTAGTCTATGTAATTTACCAATAGCTGCCAAAGGGTGTATTATTGGCAATATTAACATTGCACAATTAAAATTACTGACAGAATTTGAAGGTAACCTGGAAAAAGAAAAAACTCTTAGGAGACCAAAGTCTAACTAATTTTCAATTTAGGTTATACATATCTAATGATAGTATGTCTTTCAAACATTTCAGAGCACATCTTTCCTTTCTTGTCCTGTATCACAAACCAATAATTTCTTACTACGTTTAACAAAATGGAAAGACTGAAAATTGCCTACTGCTTTTAAAAAAAGAGCGCTGTGAATTGTGTAAGGCTGTTGAATCACAGACCTGTACCTCTGAAACAAATAATACATTATATGTTAAAAAAAGAAACTTTCTTTTTAAAGCTAATAATGGTATACAGGTATTATGTAGTAACATATAACTAACTCATGCATGATGCTATAATATTCCCATTTCATACTTCAGAATTAGGAATTTGGACAAATAGTGGAAAAATTCAAATCAAAAGTATTTTCAATTTGCTGTCAAAGTGACTGAGTTATACTTTAAAGGAGAAAATGACTTAATATGAAGCCAGCTAAGACAGTTATATCAATACTGTTTATTCATCATGCCAATTTCCCAAAATCCTCAAGATTAACTCAAATGAATTTAACCAAGGAAGAAAGTGAATAATTATCATGTTCTGTTACCTAATAATGGTAGTTTTTTGGTACTTATTTTTAAACATAATAAAAGCATTAAGATTCCAAATCAAAGTCTCTGATTTTCAACCTTTTGCAACTTAAAGAGGTAATGGGGATATGATGCAACCTTGATGGGGACAGAGTCAAATTTCCAGATGGAGAGATTGCAGTAGGTGTTAATTTTAAATATTTTGAAACAATATTATACACTACAAAATACTAGGATCACAAAACTTTGTATCAAGTTTACTTGAGAAGAAAAATTTCAATTTGCCTTAACTTGTAACAACAATGTCAAAAATTTTTGAAAGTTTTTGCTTTGTTTCAAACATGCACACCCCATAAATGGGGAAGCTATTTTCTACATGTACAAGATCATTAGTTTACTAAAGAGATTTCCGAAAGAAACACCAGTGGCTAGATTTCCTGAATCCTTAAGCCCTGGCCTGGGAGGTATGGAAAGTGGCTGAAGAGCTTTGAGCTGAAGAAGGAGCGTTTCCAGGCAACCTTGCACAGTTGAGTAGCCACAAGCAACTGAAACAATGCCTAACACTGGCACAGATCCATTAAAGGGGAGTCTACAGAAATACACTGGGTGTGTGTGTATTTATCCTTTCTTTAAAAAAAAACTGTTTAAATATGAGCTACAGTAAGTAATAGAGAAATACTAGAGAAAATCGTTGAGAGAAAATCAGTATAGTCTCCCTGTTCTTTTCATGGCTTTCAATGCAATGGACACTATTTCAGCAATGGTCAACCTATATGTGTGAATAAAACACTCACCTCTTCCTTAGTTGTCAATCCATGTTATGACTACAGCATGTTAGGCTACCTTTTACAAAGCACCAATATGGAACTAGGTGATCTGATCTTGGACCGCTGGTAATCTGGACTTTGGTACATGTCTCAGTGTGAAAATGGAAACAGAGTAAAATGAAAATTAATGATACTTAAGTAGTATTCTATTCTGGGATATTTGGCTGAGATAGAAAGGGAGCAGTTGAGTAGAAGGTCACATATAGCCTATAGCCTTTCTGTACTCTTTCGTAGAATCATTTCTTTTAGAAACCCAAGTGCCTAGACCCCAAGTTTTAAATATATCTACTTATGCTAGCTTGTGTTCTAACATCAATTACTTATGTTTCATTTAATGTTTTCAAGTCCTTGAAAGGCATTCCAGAATAAAATGGCCATTAAAAATGGAGACTGAATAATAAAACAATACAGATAGCTTTGTAATCATTTAGCTGGTTTCCTATTTAACAATATTATTAACAGCTACTGCAATTTATAATATCATTTATTTGAGCTATCTATTTTAAACATAAGTAGATTTCTTGCAATGCTAGCTCTTTAAAGTCTCACTTTTCTCAGTCAAATGTATACAACAGGCTTATAAATTAAATGACATTGGATGACCAAAAAATAATAGTAATAATAATGAAAGCAAACTGTTGTCTATTTTATTAGCTATTTAAGAAGAAGATTGAGTTCGATAACAAGCAGAGGTATATAAAAAACAGTATCTGATAGATAATCATTCACCCTCTGGCCTTTACAGGTGGAAATCAGTCTGAAGAGACCACCTGGGAATATTAGAAACAATATGAAGTTTAGACTTCACTAAAAAATCATGGATTATACTATCTTCTTACACTTGATATGCATTAGAAGACATATTTATGTTTCAATTATATCATACAGAACATATTTTACATAATGAAAACACAGTATCTTATGTTTTAATTCAAAGGTTTCACTTCCTATGTGCTTCATACAAAGACCACCTGCATTTGTTACAAACAGCAGCCCTTAAAATGCAAGGTGTTCTTAAGAAAGCCTTTTTTTTTTAGATGTCATCAGTCATGAACACATACCTTGCAACCAAAAACAATAGAAGTATATTCTCTCAGAGAAAATTCTACTAAAGGAAATATGAGTAGTAATTAAACACATCACTTTTTTCCCCCACTAAATGAAATAAAACTAGCTTTCTGTCAGGCTCTAATAAATTCAGAAAACCCTCAAAGGCACAAATTACCCTATTCAATGGCTTTGTAGTAAAAGGAATCTATAGAAGCAGGATCAATTTACAGACCATGGCCAAAGCTTTATCTCTTTACTAGGAGAGGAGGTGTTAAGCAGTATGATTTAATATTCATTCAACCGGAAGAAATGCATTACACATTGAAGCTATGTGCAATGTTGATAATTACACACCTGTTGCCATGGTAATTTTGGAAGCTGCAATGGATATAATTAAAACTCCAAACCAGTAAAATCACATTACCAAAACTTGGTAACTTTAATCAACTCAAAAATTAGGAAAAGTCTTTCCAATTATATTTTAAACAATAATTGACAAAAGAAAGGAAAGTAAAAAAGAAGGAACATATAAGATGCTGTTCTTTCTTGCTCCTGTTATTGTCTCTCTCTCTTCCTCTCTTTCACGTCACACATATGCAGTTTCTTTCAAAAGCTTTTTTCTTTGAAATTCTGACAGTAATTGTATGAATTCTGTTATCATATTTCAGCATATGGTGACAATATATAATTAGATTTGGTAGGCTTTGCTCACTGAGATCAATTTCTATAGTTTCCTCTACTATTTAACCATTTAGATTGTTTGCAAACCCTACTTAATAAAGAGTAAAGACATTTACAGCATGCTGTGCTCATTCATGCAAAAATATTGCCAGGTT
This sequence comes from Neomonachus schauinslandi, assembly GCF_002201575.2. NCBI lineage: Eukaryota > Metazoa > Chordata > Mammalia > Carnivora > Phocidae > Neomonachus > Neomonachus schauinslandi. The sequence goes on from NC_058404.1 coordinate 187,769,120, forward strand.
TTTTGTTTTTTTGTTTTTTGGGGTTTTTTCTAAGCCATGCAAGGTACTTCCTTTCCAAGCACATGCCATGAATAAAAGTTTTATTTTTTAAAACAGTCACCAAAACTTTGGGACATGTTTAGTGCCCTTAAAAATGTGCATGGTGATTGCACAGTTGGATGAGAATTTTGTGCCCTTGGTCATCCAATCAGTTCAGGACCCAGATTAGGACTGTCAAATTGTGTCAGGACTTTGCAGTGAGTGCTCACTAGAGTGCCTTTAATCCTCCAAGGTTTTCTCAAATGTCACAGCCATCTGGAGGAAAGGGAGCTTCCCCGCTGGGCTCCACTGACCACAAATTACTTTCTAAAGAGAAGGACAACAATAGAAAGCAGTTAATAAATATTTGATTTTTTTTTCCAGAAAGGGAAGGTAAAACACTATCTTTCCATCTTAATTTAGCATTACATGCTTTTATACAAAATACAAAAATGAGAAAATAATGCCTGCCCGGTATTTAATTTGAGGGCAAATGCAAACATTCATTACAAAAATTAAAGAAACAACTGAGAGGATATTTGAGTAACTGCTAATGTAGTGTTCACTTTTCTTTGCAGTTTCTTCTGGTTTTAGAATAACTCACCATTTTATCCCAGGCAGGGAGCATGATTATTTTTAAGTTATGGAAGTGCATATTATTCTGTGGTCCCATCACTTTGCAAAGCTGAATGTACAGTGTTACCAAAATCTTAGTGACTTGAGTTTAGAAGAAGCCCAAGTTCCATGCAAAGTTTCTTCAGTAACCCCACTGCAAGTTCGCAAAAGAAATCTGGTTCTAGTTTCCCCATTTAAGGATATAATTGTAATCCTCTGCTCTAAGGAAAGTCACTTCCTTGTCTGGCACAAAAGAGACTGGGAAAGCAGCTGCACTGTCTCTTCTAAGAGACTCTATCTGCAGCTGCATTTCAGGACCCATAAGGTCCTGAGGTCTTTACCTGAGCTCTCCAAGTGCAAAAAACGGTCGATAATAGGGTCGTAAAATATTTTGTGTAGAGCGTAGTAAATGATGCATGTGTCTGCTCCAAGTAAAAATGCTGTCTTTTTTTTTTTAATTCTTAAATGTCTGCATTATTCGCACTGGCCTCTGCCTTTGTGATTATGCAATTTGGAAAGAATTTTTTTATATAACATGTCTGGATACAGTAAAAAAATTATTATATCACAATGAAGCTTCATACCACTGTCATTTTACTTGCTTTTTTTTTTCCCCAAGGATTCCTTTTGGAAGTATCTTCTTCAAGTTCAGAATGAAATAATTGAGTATGCGCTGATTCAGCAATTTCATCAGGCTTTAAAATAAAAGTATTTTTTTTTCTCTAAAGTTAAAACCTTCATTTTCCTGAAGGCCTAAAGGTTTCCCTTGCCAAGTGTTAACTTGCTGTTAGAAACCATGTAAATTCTACACCTGTCACAGATGCATCTCAAATCTGAATCGTACAAACTTATTTTTCCTACTGTAACACCTTTAAGTCAAAAAACCTACTCTAAACAAAGACAGGATGTGCCATGTTCTGAGGACTCAACGGAGGCTTCTTCTCCCTATTACATCACACTACATTCATGTGGCATCTCCTGATCACACAGCAGATTTTATAAAGGTATTTAGTATATAATATTTTGTCTGTATTGTTGTAAATGGGTTTACTCAATCAAATATTTCTGAAGAGGCAAGACTTCCAATGCTGGCTATGAAATTAATAAGCTCTGAAAACTAGTAAAGATGAAGGTTGAAGTTAATAGTCCCTTTCCAACAGCCAAAATATTAAGCACTGTTTACCCAATTCGACATACTTATACAACCAAAATCACCAGCTTGGCGATCAATATCTAATATGCATTAACAAACTGCTCTGCTTTTTAGCTTGTGTTAACCTGGGTGAGAAGATATCTTAAGTCCTAATAAACAACATCAGAGAAATGATCAACTGTCAGTTAAAACAGGGGCATAAAACATAGGAACTATATCTGTTACAGTAAGAAAAAAGAAATGGTGAGAAGGGCTTCTACTCTGCACAATCAGCAGGAGTGACAGGGTCAAAAGAGGATGGGTAGTGTCATGTGATGAACTATGGCAACAATTTGAAGTTCAGTAACTGACACCTTAAATACCTGCTACAACACAGTCATTCAACCAATCACTGGAACGCTAAGGGAGAAATGGCTGTACAAAAGAAAAATCACATACATAGAGGCATACGGCTTTGACATTTTGCCAGCAGAAACTGAGAGTCTATTCAACAAGCAACAGATGCAATGTCATTCTCTTCCTATAAAAGAAATGCAAATATCTGCATGATAAAAAAAAAAAACAAAACAAAACACACACACACAAGTGGGACCCAGGAAGGTGACTGTCACATGTCAATCAAGAATAAATGCTGAGACAAGAAATAAGAACTTCTATGAGGAGCCCCCATCAGGAAGACAGTCATCGAAACACAAGCTGCTTTATCATGTAGGGAACTCTGTTGACATTCATGATTACAAACAAACTCAGCTCCCTGAGCAGGAGTATTTTTCAACACCTCATTAAAGCACCATTGTTTAGGTGACACGATAAGTACTCACAGACACTCATTACTAACACATGTCCTAAAAAAATCATAACATCAAGACTGCATGTCATAGCCAAGCAATGTTTATGCCACTTAAGAAACAAACTACACCAGACCTCAAAAATAATCACATACAATGATGTTATGTTTCAATGTCTACTACAATTGCCTATAAATGTTGGGCTGATCGCTTTTCAAATATTTTACTTGCAGGATTAAAAGACACTGAAAGGAGAACTTAAAAGAAAAAAATAAGCGGTCTACATTATTTTGCTTTTATAAGTAAAAGTTGCCATAATCTGGATATTCAAAGAGAAAAACTTACCAGTATTTCTGACAACTGAATAATTGTTAGTAGCTTTTGATTTTTAATTAAAAAATTACATAGTCACATAACAGTGATGTACTTAATATTCTCAATAAATTTTATTTCTGGACTATGGGAAGAGATGGTAACAGAAGTTATTCTGCACAATCAGTAGGAGTGACAGGTTCAGATGATAAGTAACATTGAGATGATCTGCAGTGAGGTAATGATGTTATAATGATGACCCATTATATCTCATACATAAACCAGGGAGATTATTGACTCTAGTAAACCAAAATGTGCATACGCTTTGGGCAATCTACTGGTTACAGATGACACTTCAGTTATTTTAGAAATCAGGTTGGCACAACACCATTAAAACAATAAGCAAGCAAGGAAGAAAGCATAATCAATGAGAAAATGTTCTATCAACTACTTTAAGCAGGAAAAATCATTCAAGATCAAAAGCATGTTCTACTCAGTCCTTATTAATTAAGCTATGTTACAGATGGGTAAGTTTAAAGGGGTAGAGTCTAAAACTTCAGAGGCTTTACAATCTGAATGAAAAATACATGATGGATGCCCACCTCTGTTATTTATGCCAGTATCTGAACAATTCAGAGCTTAGAAGACAAAAAAATCACTACTGGTGCAGTTTACTAGATGCAGGCATGAAATGCAAATACTGAGATGAGCTACCCCATGGAGGACATCAATTAGACAGATTCAGGATTCAGAACATCAAAGAGTAAAATAGGGCACTATGAAGCTGTGTTGTAGCTGAGGAGACATACGTCATTCTTCTCTTGAAGAAAAGGGAAAGATGTGTGGTATCATCCTAGCAGTCTTTGGGCTGAGATGGGCCACCAGCCCAGACCTTTTACCTCAATTCAACCCATACAGCAAACATTTGACTCTCCATCTCTCCAAAGACATCAAATCGGAAATTCAATTATAAAATTTCTAAGACCATGGCTCCTAAACTATGCACCAAGGTACTTAGGAACTTCACAGGGGCTCTTGTGATATTTTTTTTAAGTTCTAGAGAAATAGTGATACTCAATATCTATTGGAGATAACACCAACACTTAACTTAAGGTAGTTCACAGTTCCGAGAACATGGCATTCATACTACATTCCTTTCAGTGATATCCTATCTTGTAAAGCTGGGATTTAGGGAATGCTATTTAGAATAAAGGGAAATCACTACACAAAAGTCAACAGAGAACAGGAAATGAGGTTAGCAGCATCTAATCTTAATCTGAGGTCAAGAAGTTGTGTTGAACCCAACAGGTATACACATCCCCTTAGGAAGTGATTGTGGTTTTTAAAGAATGAAACAAAAATATTTTTCTCTCGACTTACATGTATTATTTTATCAAACAGCTACTTAATGGTTGGGACATAAATCTTATTAAGTTGTTTGGACTTAACTACTTAATAAATAGAACTTTAGTAAGTTGTCACAACATAAATCCTTGTTAAGTTGTTAGGATCTAACTACCAAATAAATTAACTCTTAGGTATTTCTTTTGGACTAGGGGCACTATGAAAAAATTCCTAAGAAATCAAGAACATTTGGAAACTTCTGATACAGCTCCAATCACTGTATATTGTGGAAATCTAATTGCCTTTTCAATTCAGTGCTCTGATGTTTCCCTTGGGACTGGCACACTTTCCTCAATTTTCACGCAAGCACTTTGGATGGAGGAGACGTTGCTACTGATCCCAGGCCTGGGCAAACTCAGGCCACGCTAATTGGAGGATCACATTCCTCTTACCACAGTGACTTGTTCAGAAGCAGATATGATTTCATTGGAGCCAAACCAATGCCAGAAGACTTTTCAGTACAACTGTTGGGGAAGAGGCAAGTAATGTATTTCTACCAAACTTGAACCCGGGAGGCAGGGATCCCAGAGCTGTAAAAGGCTACTGCGTGGAGCCAGAAAGTACAGCGGACAAAGGAAGGTTGAATGAAGCTGGAGAGGGAGACAAAGGAACTCCTAATGACAGAGTCAGAACACCCATATTCCAGGCACGAGGGGCCACATAGCCAACACTATCTGCCTTTATCTTATTCTTCCTTCCAGTATCCAGCACAGCGGTTCTCATTTAGAACCTGGATATCCACAATACTGTCCATGAACTGGTAACCCCCACAACATCTGTGCTTGTAAGGAATGCAGACTCTTGGGCCTCATTCCGACCCTACTGTATCTGAATCTGCATTTTCACAGGTGATTTGAATGCACACTAAAGTCTGAGATCCTGGGAATTAGAAAAGACAGTATCAATCAATAAATAAGTGGAGATTCACCACTGACACTATCTTGGTGTGGAGACTTGTGCCTGCTTATATCCAATGTTTGAATTATAACAGTAATAGTTGGGGGCTATTTTTCCCATAAAACACAGATGTGTTCATGAAACATTATTGCTTAAAATACTTCAGTGGCTCCCTAGTGCTTAGAGAATGAAGTCAGAGCTCATTAGTGTAGCATGAAAAGACCCCACCTCCAAACCCTACAGATTCATGTCCCTCGTTGCATCCTTTGTATTTGTTGTATGTGCCATTTTGCATACTCGGTGGTTATCATCTGCTCCGTCTCTATACACCATTCTTTCCCTTTAGAAGTCCTCTACGATCCAATCTTGACTTGCTGTGAAGTCCCTCACTTTCTATTCCAGTTGCCTTACTTGTCCTAAAAGAACCAGAATCTAGCAAGATAGTAAATAGCTTGGGCTCTGAGCTAAGTTTGATGTTTCTTAGGCAGATACTCTATAAAAAAAAGTCATAATGGATGAAAGACCTCAATGTGAGACAGGAATTCATCAAAATTCTAGAGGAGAACATAGGCAGTAACCTCTTTGACATCGGCCACAGCAACTTCTTTCAAGATTCATCTCCAAAGGCTAGTAAAACAAAAGCAAAAATGAACTTTTGGGACTTCATCAAGATAAAAAGCTTCTGCAAAGGAAACAGTCAACAAAACAAAAAGGCAACCCACAGAATGGGGGAAGATATTTGCAAATGACACTACAGATTAAGGGCTGGTATCCAAGATCTGTAAAGAACTTCTCAAACTCAACACCCAAAAAACAAATAATCAAGTCAAAAAATGGGCAGAAGACATGGACAGACACTTCTCCAAAGAAAACATACAAACGGCTAACAGACACTTGAAAAAATGTTCATCATCATTAGCCATCAGGGAAATTAAAATCAAAACCACATTGAGATACCACCTTACACCAGTTAGAATGGCAAAAGTTGACAAGGCAAGAAACAATGAATGTTGGAGAGGTTGTGGAGAAAGGGGAACCCTCTTACACTGTTGGTGGGAATGCAAGTTGGTACAGCCACTTTGGAAAACAGTGTGGAGGTGCCTCAAAAAATTAAAAATAGAGTTACCCTATGACCCAGCAATTGCACTCCTGGGTATTTATCCCAAAGATACAGATGTAGTGAAAAGAAGGGCCATATGCACCCCAATGTTCATAGCAGCAATGTCCGCAATAACGAAACTGTGGAAAGAGCCGAGATTCCCTTCAATAGATGAATGGATAAAGAAGATGTGGTCCATATATACAATAGAATATTACTCAGCCATCAGAAAGGATGAATATCCAACTTTTACATCAACATGGATGGGACTGGAGGAGATCCTGCTAAGTGAAATAAGTCAAGCAGAGAAAGTCAATTATCATATGGTTTCACTTATTTGTGGAACATAAGGAATAGCATGGAGGACATTAGGAGAAGGAAGGGAAAAATGAAGGGGGGGAATCGGAGGGAGAGATGAACCATGAGAGATTATGGACTCTGAGAAACAAACTGAGGGTTTAAGAGGGGAGGGGTGTGGGGAGATGGGTTATCCCAGTGATGGGTATTGAGGAGGGCACATACTACATGGAGCACTGGGTGTCATACGAAAACAATGAATCATGGAACACTACATCAAAAACTAATGATGTATTGTATGCTGACTAATATAACATAATAAAATAAAATAAAATAAAAAGTTGTAGCCCCTAAGATTCCCTGGCAGATCTGGTACTCACATTTGAATGAATTGATGGGCCTTTCATATGCTAACTTATCTTTAGTGAGGTATTTCTATGCCTGTAACCTCGTGCCCACTACAAAAGAAAGCATTACAAAATAAAGCAAAGAATGCAGCCTTCTTAAGTAGGGCCCTAAAATATTTGGCAAAGCAAACTGCAGAGCTAGAATAGTATATTGTATCATGAAAAGTACTTGAATTCTGAGGTTGGATGGATGTGGGTTTGAAGCCTGCCTCCTCTGCCAAATAAATAAGCAGCTCGGGGATGCAGTCTCTCCATGTTCTGTAAAATGTGAATAATATCTTGCTGACACATAAATGCTATTCCCCTTCCTTTTCATTACCTACCCCCCACCCCAATTTGGCTACTAATCCAACTAATTTCTAATATTTTTCTAAAGGAGAATATCCCCTAAATACATATTTGTCACAATATAGTTTATTAAGAGTCTTTCATATTTAAGTAAGCTTGAATTATAACAGTGATTCATAACTAGGGGCATTTTGCCCCCCAGAGGATATTGGCAATATCTGGAGACATTTTTGATTGTCACAATTGGGGGATGCTACTGACATCTATTTGGTAGAGGCCAGGAATGCTGCTAAACATCCTACAATTACTAGGACAGCCCCTCACAACAAAGAATGATCTGATCCAAAATGTCTATAAGGCTGAGGTTGAGAAGCCTGAGGTTGCAGGGACAAATGCAGAATTTGTCTGCAGACTTCTTGTTCCTAGGCATCTCATCCCAGAAAGCTTGCTCCATCAAGCTAGAAGAAACAGGGTCAAGAGCACTCACATAGGAAGGAGAGTTTATTCCACGTGAGGAAAGGGCCGAAGGTCCTTAAAGCACCCATAGGGAGGGGTAGGACATCTGCAGGGAAAAGGTCCACATGTGCAATGGGATGCTGACCCTGACACTCAAGCTCTCAGCATTGGCAAAAATTTGTGTACCCTAATTAAGGCACAGGGCCAAAGAGCCACGGGTTTTCAATGACCCACGGGATCTGGGGGGAAAATACACCAGTGACCAAGATGAACTAAAGAGAGAGGCCCTGCCATTATTTCTCTGGGACTGCCTTATGCCCTCCATTATTACAGGATCCTGGGGGATGCCATCTTGACTGAGACTGAACCTCCCATCTGTCTTGTGGGATGTGGCTTTAAACTCTAACTTGATTTTCAAGATAGACAGTGATATTTCTTACAAAAATGAGTGAAATACTATCCACGTCTCTTACACATTCTACAAGCAATAACTAATGGTGAGTGCCACCAATATAATCCCTCCCAAAATGAATCTGCATGTATTTATGGAGCACCTATTATATTCTTGGCAAGGTAGGCATTACAGGAAATAAAATTAAGTGTGGTCCCTTTTCCTTCCAAAACATGTATTATAGTAGAGAAAAAAAAAAAAAAAACATTTCATGTTTAAACAAATGAAAAGCCAAGAACAGATATGTGAAAGATACTCTCCTAAGAGGGAAAAGGATTTTAGGAAGCCACGGATTACCACAGTGCCTCTTCACCCACAGAAGTTAAGCAGAATTACTATGATTACACATTCTTAAATTTGGCTAGCTGGATGTCAAGGGCGGCCATTCAGAAAACAGTTCACTAGAGTGAATGGAGTGAAAGTCCCCAGGGTGTAAAGGAGGGAAACAAGCAAAGGATGCAAACCATGTGTGCGGAGTTTGGCAGTAAAAGGAAAGCAAAGAGGAAATGTTGACTATACATCCACTCTCCCTGCTTCAATCAGTGACAACATATGGCTATTCTACAAATCTAAACCCTCATCTCATCTGCCCAGGCAATGTGCACACTTTCTGCTAGCAGTGTTTCAATGCAGGAGGTGGGGAGGGAGAAGATCATCAAAATATTGAAGATCACGGAAAGGTGGATAATACTTAAGAAAATCTCTCTAAGAATCTTCCCAGATTGCCCTATCAGAATGAAGTCTCTCTTCTCCCAAATCCATAGCAAGTTATTCTCTCTTTATAACACTTACATCACTGTCACCTTAATGAGAGGGGGCTCTCTCCATGTCCATCAACCCTGCCCTGCTAGACTGTAAGCTATGAGGGCAAAAAGACTCTAGGTTTATTTCTTTGAGGTTTGGATTATGTTTGAAAAGATACTTTGCACAGACTAAGTCTTAAACAAACAAACAAGATTACTGAATGAATGTCAATGCAAAATTATAGATAAAGTTGTGTGGTTCTGATGATGAAATCCATGATCAGAAATAGAGAATTGACTGATTTCCTAACAAACATTTAAGCCTATTCCCCCACCTTGTTAATATTTATTTATTTATTTGAGAGAAAGGGCGGGTTCGGGAAGGGGCAAAGGAAGAGGCAGAGAGAGAAACTTGAGCAGACTCCCCACTGAGCATGGAGCCCGACATGGAGCTGGATCCCATGACCCCAAGATCATGACCTGACCTGGAGTCAAGAGTCAGATGCTCAACCGACTGAGCCACCCAGGCCCCCCAAATATTTAAGCCCTTAATCATTAGCTGGTCTATCTGCAGCTGTGCTGTTGATCATGCCTGTTTATCCAGAAACTGGAGTCACAACTAGAAGAGGCAGGCACTCAGTCAAGATTTGCTGAATGGCAGGACTAATTCCAATAACCATAAGATAGCTATTTTAAAGCTTAGGAAAAAAATGAAATAAATCAATATTTTTATTTTAAAGCAGCACATTCAAATTTGGATTCTGGTCCTAGACCCTAGATCAGTTAGAATTTTTGCTAAATTCTAATTAAGCCTTTAATCATTAGCTGGTGAAATTTTGTTGAAATTTTGATGAAATTTTGTTATGATATATAGCTTGGACTTAGATATTGTATGGTTCAAACTCTACACCCTTCCCTCCTCACATCTATTGTATGGTTCAAACGCTACACCCTTCCCTCCTCACATCTAAAGTTACACAGAAAACCTATGAAGGGAGGATGATATGGTACAACCTTGTTAACATATGTGATGGGTCTTGATTATTCTTTTTCAAGATTGAAATAAACAACACTATATTTCTTCATTTTGTCATTTTAGCATCGAATTATTGATTATATTATCAAAAATACTGGAAATTTTGCCTTTATTTCCATTATTTTTAATGTTTCTCCCAACCAGGGAAAACAGTTCCTATACAATCTACATTATTAACTATAGATTTTAGGGCATAGTATTAAACAGATGTTCATATAACTTAAAGGCACAGTAGATGAAAAGTTAAGAGAAAACACTAATTTCCTAGAAATGTGATTAATCATTAGTAATTATAAATTGTACATGTTTCTAAAAGTCATGTACCGATCTGCCTTTTTATACTAAGAATATAGCAACTGAATTCAACCCCCTGAACACAAAATTTGTTCTATGGCCTTTCCACCTTAATACCATTACTAATAAATTTATCTTTTTTTTTTAAAGATTTTATTTATTTATTTGAGAGAGAGAGAATGAGAGAGAGCACATGAGAGGGGGGAGGGTCAGAGGGAGAAGCAGACTCCCTGCCAAGCAGGGAGCCCGATGCGGGACTCGATCCAGGGACTTCAGGATCATGACCTGAGCCGAAGGCAGTTGCTTAACCAACTGAGCCACCCAGGCGCCCTAAATTTATCTTTGATTTCGACTCTGAAATAAGAAAAAACTGAAGAAAACTATCTGGACAAAGTGCAATTTTATACAAAAAATTTTAACATCCTGTTTGACATATTAACTAAAACAGAAATCTAAAATCGGTAAATTTATAAATGATTTTAAAATTTGGAGTGGAAGGCACAATTGAGAGAATCTACCTTATACCCAAAGAAGCCACAACTGTATTTCGTGTGGGCAAGCAGCAGACTGAATTCCTACTAACCTCTAAAAAATAGTTCATCTGTCAATAAAGAGTTAATTACTCATTGGAGTGAAATTTTTGTTGATGTTGCTGTTATTTTTCAAATTCATATAAATTTAGAGAGCAGGACGATTACCATAAAGTGAAGGCCTGAACGCTGTCCCAGGCCGTAATTGCTTCTGTCAAATAATCGCGCTCACTAGTGTTCCACTAGATTAACTCTTAGAAGGATTTATCCACTCTCTTCTGCCCTGTACCAGGTTTGTGTCGAATAAGCAATGACAAATGCCCTAAGTACATTTCCCTTCACTCTCTTTGAAAACAAGGTGATTAAAATGCACAGGGAAATGTGTTTATGAGGCTCCAAAAGTTACAGTAAACAAAACTATAGGTGGAGCTGTGTAAGCAGCTTTAGCATCTAGTTTACTATCTGCTTGAGGGAAAAGAAGTTGAGGTCCAAACATGGACTCAGTGTAATATCTTTTTTTTCCCCCATAGAACTTACCATGTTCTAATATATTATGCAATTTACCTATTGGTCCTGTCTATCATCTATCTCCTCTGGCCAGAAAGGAAGTTCCATGAGGCCAGGCGTCTTTGGTTATCTGGTTCATCATTACATCCTAAGCATCCAAAGAGAAGCAATGCTAGAAGATTTTCAATAAATATTTAATGAGCAAGATACAGATGCTCCTTTGGTTTAAAAGAGATGATAATCAATGAATGAATAACTGTAATACACAACTGAATATGTCAAGGGAATTTTGGGGGTTTGGTTGTCATATCTCCCTCTCCTCCCCGAATTGGAAGAATATGAAAGAAAGAAGGTAGCAATGAAGGGACAAACTTAGATTAAGAGAGAAACAGGATAAAGGAGAAAACAAGGTTTTAGAAAAGGCAAGATTAGTGGGCAAGGTATTCAGAATTCGGGAAAGGGGATTAGCAATGCAGTATGAACAAATTACTAAAATCTGACGATGATTAGAAAGATGCTTAGATTCATTTGACACTCTCGTTAGGCATGCTCCTAGTGACAGTGTTATATAATGACAATATGCAATGTGGGAAGAACCAGAATGGTACTCCTGAACCTCAGCTAGAGATTTTTTACACTGATTTCCAAGTTTTTCAATGACTTGGGGCCTTCAGGATCAAAATCCAAGATGCTGGCAGGGAATACAAGCAAGCAGTTTCAGGATAAGTTCTTGGCCTGTCTTGAGACTGGAGATTCAGACCTTGTCACTCCTTCAAAACCATCTATGCTCCAACCACACCCAATCCGCTGTGGTTCCTAGAGTAGGGTAATGCTATTTCATGTCTTTAATTTTGCATTTGTCCCCCTTTGTTAGAATGCCCTTTGCCCCAGAGACCATATGCAAACCACATACAAATGCATTCATTGGCTAAGAACAGATTTGTTTTTAAACATTCCCTCTAAAGACCCCTCCAAATAGCACCAGTAGAATTAGGAACATCCTTCCTTTCTCCTGAATTCCATGTTTGTGTGCCTGTCTTGATATTACATCTGAGCTGCTGGAGAGTAGGGAGTGTGTTCAATTACGGTTCACATCCCCGGTACTTAGATTCTTTCTGGCATGCAGTGACTTTTAACAAATATTTCTTGAGCAAGTGAGCAAGTAGACTCCTGAGAAACTGTAAAATTCTAAACTGCCTTTTCAGAAACCTCACTAACCCCCTAAAATAAGACTTAAATCAGGTTCAGCTGCATTGCCATGGGAAAGAGCTGGTGATTATCTTTTCAATATTATAAACATTTGCAATCCACATGGAATGTATAATGTAGGTCATTTTGTCAAAATATTAAATTAGTCACAATAGTCCATTTATTGATGAAGGGAACAACAGATTGTTGGTATTTGTTCTTATACAAACGGAGTGTATAAATAATACAGGCACCCCTTCCTGATGTTTTCAAATAATACATCCATTTTTTTTCTGGAAAATGTTCAGACAGTGGGCTCCTGAGCCCAATTTTTCTGAACATATGTAGCCATTATCCCAAAATAAGCTTCACTGTGTGTGTCAAGAAATAATGTGAATTTGCCTTGATACAGGACTCCTTGCCCATTTCTATTATTTACCACAAGACTCCACAGGAGTGAGATATGCAAATCATGTTAACATATACCCTCCATATTTCCGACTAAATGTGATGCTGGGAATATTCTGCCCCAAAACTGTCATCAAAGGATCATGTTCTGAATCTTTTAGGGACAGACGGTGGCACTCGCTTCATCCACTTTAATATCATCAAAGTAATTTTTGCCATAAGAAAGGGAGTCACTGTGACCACAACGTATTGATAGGGTAAAAGTGACCATCACACACTAGACAGCACCTGCCCCCCAGCAACAGATATTTAAAAGTACTTTCTTCCTTTGTAATCTTAATACAAGGGAAGATAAACCCTTACGAGCAACCCTTCAGGCTGTGACAATGTGAATGAGCAAAATTTAAACATTTATGAGATACTGAAAATGAATCATTCAAATACACTAAAAAAATCCTTACTTGTGAGTGATATCCTTGAACAATTACCTAATAATTTATCCAAAACGAGCATCTTTTTTTCACACGAGTGGTTTTCTTGCCTCTCCCTTGGATTTACAATTAATTGATTAAGCGGCTTTCAGGCAACCACTCCGAACTTAGGGTTTTTGATCCACTGAAAAATCTGGCATATGTCATGGCATCATTTTTTTTTCTTTGAAAATATAAGTTGACTGGGACCTCTACAGGTTTTGTTTCTTTTTAACCCAGAAGTAAAGAGGAAAAGGTCAATGTTTGATCAGTTGAGAAAAGGATACAGAGGGGCGCCTGGGTGGCTCAGTCGTTAAGCATCTGCCTTCAGCTCAGGTCATGACCCCAGGGTTCTGGGATCGAGCCCCGAATCAGGCTCCCTGCTCAGCAGGAAGCCTGCTTCTCCCTCTCCCACTCCCCCTGCTTGTGTTCCTTCTCTTGCTGTGTTTCTCTCTGTCAAATAAATAAAATCTTTAAAAAAAAAAAAAAAGAAAAAAAGAAAAGGATACAGAAGCCATGGGCTGCCTGTTGAGATTACTTCTTTGCTTCTTGCCCACGCAGGTTTATATTCACCTAATGGTATCTAGTCATTCAGTTCTGGCTTGATTGCGTGGTGTTGTCACTACGTGTTAGCACTGAGCTCCGGAAAAGACAACTAAATTAAATGCCAAGTTATCTCATTTTCAGTCCTGACTCTACAACTAACTACCCAGCTGGTCTAGTGGCTATTACTTAAACTCTTTGCTAGTTAACCTACCCTTTGTTAAAAAGTGAAATAATAGCCATATTTTCTATTACTGTCGTTTACTGAAATAATTCTAATAAGATGCCTTGAAAATTCTTGTGAGAGAAACAGTGAAGAACTAGACCCCTGAAAAAAAATTGTGTAAAACTCTTAATTCCTTTATCAGGAAACAACCCCAAACAAAAATTTATAAGGCACTAAAACTGTTCAGAGAATAATGTCGAAGTCCTAAATGGTGTGAACACTTTTGAATTAAAGATACTGTGGATGTTGAACAAATGAGCAGAGTAATAACGAGGAAGTAGCTGAAAGGTGAACCAGGAGCAGGCAGCCCTTTCACACGTTGAAAACTACTCCTCAGTTGTGTTTTTCGCTTCTATGTATAGGTCCACATCTAAACATTTTAAAGGGGAAACTAATTTCAGATCATTAGAAGAGAGAAGTGGGGGCTCGAGAGGTAACACAAAAACTCAATATGCTGATGAACTGCGTGAGCTCTGTGCAAACCTTGATGTGCTTACATGTCACCTTGGGACGAGAAGGCAGACACTATCACCCTATATGTTAGAATACAACTTGATGGATTTTTGACATCATCATCTCTGTCCTAGATATATCAAGGGCATATTGGTTAGCTAAACTCAGCTTTCCATCTCTTTCTACATCTGTCACATATTAGAAGTATGCTGTTTGTATAGCACAGCAGTACTGTCCCCACCTTAAGGATGTGAGCAGAGAAATTAAGCAAGTCTTACATTAAGTAAGGCCTTTGCACATTTTGTTCACTCAACCTTACATGCTCCTTCCCCTGATATTCACATACTTTCTTTTCTCAAATATCACTTCTTCAAAAGGTCCTTGCCTGTCTAATCTAGCTAAAATAGCATCTCCAAGGATTCCTTGTCTTCATCTCTGTTGTCTTCCTAGCACTTACCACTCCTTGATATTGTACTATATTTGTTTACTTTTTACTGTCTCGCCCCTCTACAGGATAGCAGGAGATTGTTTGGTCCATTCTGTGTCTAAAGCAACCAGCATGCTGATCCTTAACACATAATGGGAGATGAATCAATACTGGCTTGAATGAATGCACGCCTAAATTATAATCATAGGCAACAGAAGTTTTCAACGTTATCAGCTACAGCATGGCACAATCCAGGAAGTCAGCCACAATCCCTGACTTCAGGGATGAGAAGGTGACAAGTAAGATCTGACACTAAAATTGAGATGAGTGAACTGGGATAGGAATTAAACTAATAGCTTGCTGGACTGCAAGAGGTGGAAGGAGGTACTGCAAATCAGGGAGAACACAGCATCCAGAATGATGGGTGACAGCCTTCCCTCCAAAAACTTAGTAACTGTATGATTGTGGAGAAGTGACTTAACTATTTTGAGCCTCAGATTCCTAATCTGCAAACTGGGGAAAATAATGTAACTCCTTTTCCAGGTCACAAGGGCAACTGGATCTAAAATCATAGATCTGAATTATACAGTATCTAGCATCATGTCTGCATGTGGTGAGTAAGTCCTCCCTAAACGGCAGGTATTATTAATTATACTATTATTATTATTTCTATTTCTAATTCATACTAGCAATCCCGTGACGGTAGTATTCATTTGATTTTCCCATCTGTTGGTCTAACTCAGTCTAAAGGGCCAAATCAATTTTGCCTTGAAACAAAAATCCTTGAGTGGCTTTATCATCCCTCTCTGATATACTTATATCCAAATAACTATACTACTATTCTGACCTGAAATCTGATCAGCCAATGCTGATCCTTTGGCTCCTGAATTGTTTTAACTAGCAATTTCTCTTCCTTGTGCTCCAACTTGAGAACATCTAGGCACCAATCTTTGAAGCCGATTATTATCTATTAAGCAACATTTTGAATAAATGCAAATGACAAAATATTTTTAACTAGTTCCTCATCAAGTTGTCTTCTGAATCCATTCTTCATGTTTTCTCCTAAACGAGCATTATCTATACACATGAAATGAAACCAAACTGGGTACTGGGTCTTTATTATTTCTCAAAACAAATTAACAAAGAAACTCTGTGCCTCCCAGCTTGAAACAAATATTGGAAAATCAATTTCTTGGCAACTCCAATTAGCCAAAGCATCTTTTCTCTTTGTCTTATGTAGCAACAGAGGACTACAGAGAAACATCTGTCAGTGAACACATTTCGAGAACAGGCTACACTCTTGGTTCAGATTCACTCAGAACAAAGTAAGTTTCTCGGCTGCTGGAATGTGACTGGCAAAGCAAACTGCACAGTGTTCCAAAGTCAATCTGTTCTCAATGGAGGGAAGGGAAGAGAAAGAAAGGTGAAGAGCATGTAATCATACGATGATTTAAGAATGAGTGCTTAAAGAATGATTCAAGGGCATATTCTGGATTAGCAGTAAGAAACTGAATTTTATCTTCAGGTTTACTCCACCCAAAGAAATTCTGATTGTTTAAAAATAGAGTATGCTGACAACCAGAAAGCTCTGAGCTTCTGAAATCCAAGTTCTCAGCTCACCAAATAAAACACAGAAAGTGTCTTGGTCAATTATCAATATATTGAAAATTTCTTTTCTTTCCAGAAGAATTTAACAATATACTAAAAAGTTTAACAGCTTTCACTTTCATATTAAGTTAATATCAATATGAATATTCTCCTCTAATACTTTTTTTTTGTTTCGAACAAAATAATAATTTCTAATAAAAGTAGCAAGAGCTCTTCCCAGCTCCATGGTAGGCTTGGAAACCAGTGGCTGCATGACCAATCCTGGTAAAAAAGAGCAACAATCAGGGACAAAACAAATATGTCTGCACTCACTATGTCTCTTGAACATTATACTGGAGGTGTCTGCCTGGGCAGTTAGGCAAGGAAAAAGATATGAACGACATTGAGATCAGGAAGGAAATAAGTAAAGCTACTTCTATTTACAGATGAAATTATCCTGTTTATAGAAAATCCTATAAAATATACATGTACACAATTAGGACAGATTAATTCAGCAAAATTGCAGAATGCAAGATTAATATACAAAAAACAATTCTATTTCTATACACTAGCGATGAACAATCTGAAACGAAATGAAGAAAACAATTCCATTTGCAATAGCATTGCAAAGAACAAGATGCTAATGGGTAAATTTAACAAGAGAAGTGCAAGGTGTGTGTGCTAAAAGTAGCAAAATATCCACTGAAAGAAACTAAAGAACACCGGAATAAATGGAGAGATATCCTGTGCCCAGATCAGATTTAATATTATATTTCCCAAATTAGTTTATAGGTTCAACACAATCCTGATCAAAATCCCAGGTGCCTTTATTATAGAAATTGACAAGCTGATCTTAAAATTCATGTGGCTATCCAAGGGACCAAGGATATCTAAAGTAATTTTGAAAAAGAAGAACAAAGTTGGAGGACTTACACTTCCTGATTTCAAGCTGACTACAAAGCTACAGAAATCAAAACAATGTGGTATTGGCATATAGTATGCACACATATACATAATCAATTCAATAGAATTAAAAGTCCAGAAATAAAACTTTACATTTATAAGCAATTGGTTTCAACAAGAGTGCCAAGACAATTAAGTTGAGAGGTGTAACCTTTGCAACATATGGTGCTGGGATAACTGGCATCCAACATGTAGATAAATAAAGTTTGAACCCATTCCCCACCATAAACAAAAATTAACTCTAAATGGATCATAGACTTAGATGTAAGAGCTAAAACTATAAAATTTTAGCAGATACATAGTAGTAAATCTTCTGACTTTAGATTAGGTAACTGTTTCTCAGATATGACAATTAAAAATCCACCAAAAAAGATAGGTAGACTTCATCTAAATTAAAAACACATGTCCTAAAAAGTATACCATCAATAAAATGAGAGGACAACACCCAGAATGGGAGAAAATGTTTATGAATTATATCTCTGATAAGACACTTGTATCCATACTACACAAATAAATCATAATTCTTACAACTCAATAATAAAAAGGCAAATAACCCAGTTGAAAAATGGGGGGGGGGGGGAGATTTGCACAGACATTTTCTCCAAAGAAAATATACAAATGATCAATAACTACAGGAAAGATGCTCAATATCATTAGTCATTAGGGAAATAAAAATCAAAACCACAATGACATACTACTTCACAAGGAGTAGGGTGGCTAAAATCAAAAAGAAAGAGGATAACAAGTGTTGGCAAGGATGTGAATAAATGGGAACCCTGCTCATACGTTGTTTGCTGGGCTGTTATAGCCACTTTAAAAGACAGTTTAAAACAGTCCTTCAAAATGTTAAACATAGGGTTATCATATAAACCAGCAATTATACTTCCAGGTACATATACGAGACAATTAAAAACAATGATGCACACAAAAACAATGATGTACATAAATGTTTAATGTGGCATGGCTCACAAAAACCAAAGAGTGGAAACCACCCAAATGCCCATTAACTGATGAGAGGACGAACAAGATGTGGTGAATCCATACGGTGCAATATGATTTTTCAATAAAAAGCAGTAACATATAGACACAGCCTACGCCATGGAAGAACTCTGAAAACAGACTAAGTTAAGGAGGCCAGTCACAAAAGGTCATATATATGTGATCCCACTGATGTAAAATATTGAGAATCAACAAATATATGGAGGCAGGAAGTGACTGCCAGGAGCAAGGGCGTTAGGAGAATGACAGGGTGACTGCAAATGGGTTACTGGGTTTCTTTTTGCTGATGATGACAATGTTCTAAGATTAGGTGGTGGTGATGACTGCACAACTCTAAAAGTGTATTAAAAAACACGAATTATACACTCTAAAAATTGAATTATATGGCATGTGAATTACACCTCCATCACTGCTTGTGCTCTCTCACTCTCTCTCTCAAATAAATAAATAAAATCTTTTAAAAAAAGAAAACAAATGTATTTGTCAAAATTAAGTTTTATGGGGAGAGAGAGATGTATTTGTTCAAATTAATTTTCTTGGTGGGGAGAGAGAGAGGGGGAGGGAGAGAATCTTAAGCAGGCCCCATGCCCAGCGTGGAGTCTGATGTGGGGCTTGATCTCAAGACCCTGAGATCATGACCTGAGCTGAAATCAAGAGTCGGATGCTTAACCAACTGTGCCACCCAGGCGCCCTTTTCAAAATTAATTTTTAAACTCTAGTAATTTAATATAGGACATTTAATCTCTCTTTTTCAAGATGAATTCAATATTCTTATCCATTGCTTAACTCTTGGAAATCCATAATACTGCTTTGCAAATAAATATCATTCCATAGCAATAGTTGTAAAATACATTTGTAAAATATATTTCATTAGCTTTATATCTAGAAAGTACAATCTTCCTACACATTTTTTTTTTGTCTACAAGTAGGACAGCATTTTCCCCGTATCATCATAATTTCCTTTCTCTGTAATGTTTTTCCTTATGTGAATGTATAGAAATCCATATGGAATTTTACCGAAAATCACACATTATAAAACATGCCTGGTGTCATAAAAGACACTGAGTAATAACTAAACAACCACTGGCTCTAATAGAGCTTTTGTTTGTTTTTGCTGACTTTCCTATAACCTTACTTTAAAGACAGCTGCCACTGGAGACCAAATTTTAATATAAGCATGGGGACGGACCAGTCTTGGCTCTGCAGCTTTATAAATTTACCTACACTTGATGACTTCTGTTTCCTTGTCAAAAATTGGACTACATGATCTACAAGATTCTTTTAAACTCCATAAGGTCATGATTTGACATCTTAACTTCTGAATGATTATCTTTTAGAATGAATTAATCCTCAAGACTATACAAGTTTTATCCCACATCATAATTCTTCTGGAAGAGGGAAGAAAATACCCTTCCTAAAATAAAGCCCCAGAACCAAGTGTGAGAAATTACAGCTAATGAGTATATGCTAACAAACATAAATATCTTGGGGGATTATATAATTACTATGTATATAATGATTCATGCTCTCTAGGTGCTTTAAAGCTATTAATTAATTTTCCTTCCAAACATACCATGAATCAGCAAGTTATTTCCCTCTCTATCTTCTAGGATAGTACCCAAATGAAAATAACTGGTTTCTCCAAATCCAAAACTAATTCCGCATTATAAATGAGGAGTAATTCATAATCATGCTAATCTAATACCAACCACATCATTATCACCAAATATATTATTTTTATAATGCTTTGCACAATTACATTTAAGATTTAAGATTAAGATTTAAGATTAAGATTAAGATGGAGACCTTAAACCAATACCAAGTTCTATGAGGGGAGTTCGGTTGACCCATTTGATGAGCTGTGCTGTCTCCTGAAATACTGATTTATTAAACTGGTTGAAAAGAAAAATCTATATACCAGTCAATGAGGAGAAGAGAACTACCAAATAAACTGACCATCTAGCTAGATTTGGAGAGCCAATGCTGCAAAAGTTGTGGTCACAGAGGTAAAAATAAGAATGTGTGTGGAGCAGGGCTAACAGTGTATGGTTTAAATGGGAAACAAAACAAAACAAAAACCTAAGTTGGAAAAGGAAAATAAAGATGCAAAGAAGAAAATAAAAAGATGATAGAATTAGAGTGGCCACAGATCTTGACAAAACCATAAAGAAGATGGGCCAGCCACAAAAAGCCTGTCCCTCTGAAAGGTAGCCCATGTAATTTCTTTTTTTTTTTTTTTTTTTTTTTTTTTTTTAAAAGATTTTATTTTATTATTTGACAGAGAGAGAGAGAGAGCACATGAGAGGGGGGAGGGTCAGAGGGAGAAGCAGACTCCCTGCCGAGCAGGGAGCCCGATGCGGGACTCGATCCAGGGACTCCAGGATCATGACCTGAGCCGAAGGCAGTCGCTTAACCGACTGAGCCACCCAGGCGCCCAACCCATGTAATTTCTTAAGATGAGTAGGATACAATGAAAAGTGGCTTGCCATCTAGGAATTATTTATGTCCATAAGCACAGTATGCAGGCAAATAATTAGTATCTGTCTGATTATCCTCACTGTCCATGAAAAAAGCAAGCATTGTTCTATGCATATACTATCAAGTCGGCTCAGACCACTACAGGAACCACAGAGGCAATGTCTATGATGGATTTAAAGTCTGAGAGGTTTGAGCAAAACCCATTTTCCAATCCAAATATATGCTTGATTGGTATATTTAGATAGCATCTACTCCCAAGGTTTTATTAGTATGCTAGAAGTGACTTCTGAAACCATCCATCAATCCTCAGTAAAAATGCTACCTCCACTGTGAAGCCTTCCAGGCATTATAAGCTGTTCTACCTCCTATGCAATAAACAGAGTTAGCAAATATTCCATTAAAGCAATTCTCATTATTGAATTATAATGCAATATAATTTTGTTATACACAATTATAAGTCATATAATTATTTTATCATGATTACACATCAGATTTTAATTATATCTCTTATTTCACATAATTGCTTATTATAAATCTCTTTTTTAAAAAGATTTTATTTATTTATTTCAGAGAGGGAGACAGAGAGCAAGCGTCAGTTGGGGGAGGGGCAGAGGGAGAAGCAGACTCCCAGCTGAGCAGGGAGCCTGACACCAACACCCGGCTGGATCCTGGGACTCTGGGATCATGACCTGAGACAAAGGCAAACACTTAACTGACTGAGCCACCCAGGCACCCCTATTATAAATCGCTTAATAATTAAAGCATACTGCTTGTTTACATGTCAGTCCCCATGATGGACTACATATTTCTTGAATAAATAATCCATGTCTTTTCATCTTTGTATTCCCTTCCCTAGCATACTGCCTATTACAATGCCTGAGGCAGAGTTAACAGCAATAATGTTTATGGAATGAATGAATGAATGAATGAACGAACGAACAAATATCTCCAGCTTTGATCTCTTGCCTGAATGCTGAGCTATGTTCTGTCTACGGGATATGTCCAGAGACAGATATCTGGGGCATGTCCTAATCTTCATTTCTACTGTATTTTTTTTTCTGCTCTATTTTCAATTTCCATAATTTGGTTTAGCAACATTACCACAAATCAGCTAATCAATATTTCTATGTGTCTCTGTCTGTCTTCCTTCTGTCTTTCTCTTCTTTCCCTCCCCTACCCACATACATTCTTCTTGGAACACTTCTTTTCAGTTCAAGGACCAGCTCTAAGTCATGCATCCATTAAGTCATCATCATCACCATCACTCACAGTCAGTTTTTAGGCTGTCTTTCCTGTACAATTGCAAATTCCTTCATCCTAGCCCCTACATGCTACCATTCTTTGATGTAGAAGGTGCTCTAAAATTAGCTAAACATGTCATGTCTCATGCCATCATTGAGATTGTTCATAAAATTAATGTGTGACCATAAGATTAAAGTCTAAATTTGTAAACATCTTTCAAGGTAATATCACTCATTTTAAAAGTTCAACATATATGAAACGAACAACATAGGATCTGACTTGACAGAAGTCAGAGAGCCACAATAAAAATAAGATAGACGATGCTAATGAGTGGGGTGAACAGTCGGTGACAAGGGTTGTATGGTTTTGAGCAACTTTAAACATTTGGTACGTAATAAATCTAAATTATATTTGAAACATTTATAATCTGAATTTGACTTATAAAAAGTTTTCTTAATTTTATCACTTAAGCATAAGAGTTTTGCCTACTTTCCAGTGAAATGAAATAACTATTTTTAATTTTAAAGCACTTTAGCAACAGTCTTTGCCTATATATTATTAACCCACTAGTTACAAATAATGCTTGCCAATTCATTAAAAGAAGGAAGAGCAATGAGTATTCAGTGTTATGTTCAGTTGCATAGGTAGTAAACAAAAGCAATAAGGCTGCATTTATTCATTTTTAAATACAATTTTTTTCAGCATCTTTGTTTATTTATAGGATTTCACCCAGCCTGGCTATCGATATTGCATGACCAAACTCATTTATACTGAATTATGAGGTTTCATTTTATAACCAAACTAAATTAGTTTCCTGGAAAATAAATAAGCAGTTCGAGGGGAAAAGGTATCATTCCCAATTAGCCAGACCTCTGCTGGTCCATGTTTAATGTCATAATACAATAAAATAATCTGGCCAATGTTGCTGTTAGGAACTAGCTTCATTAGAAAAGTCAGGAAAAAGCTGTAGCTCTGCATGTACTCAGCATATACTTGATAATTAAAGCCATATGCCTCCATCAATCTGGAAAGAATATGAATAATAGAGGAGAAACAAAGAAACCAGCTTAGAAAACTGTTGTTTGAAATGGTTGAATGTATAACCATATCCAACACTGTGCTGCACCTCTCTGAGTTATATTTAAATGTTCTGGAAACAATTCCCATCTTAATCCCTAATAAAATATTTGTTAAGACAAACAATCAATATTCCATGTTTTCATTTGAGAGTCTAGGAGCCAACATCATTTAATGGCATTCCTTCATCCCAAAGAACATTGAATTTTGTGGTTTAGGGATAATATAAAAAGGAAAAGAAGACACAGTCTAAGAAACAATTAGTAAATTTTCTAACTGGAGAGCCAGAACTCATTCTCGTAATTAAAAAAAAAAAGGCTCAGAATGCTTTCAACATGTCATATAAATAAGGGCAAATTAATAGAGTAAAAACTGAGTAGATAATTCCAAGGAGACGTGCAATAGGAGTCACTTGGAGTTCATTAAGTAAATTTAACCAAAAGAGGTTAGACCTAAGCCAGGTTTTGAGAGACAAGGCAGAAGTGCAGTGGGTGAAAAGCTAAGAAAAAGCTGCAAGCAAATGCAAAGAGAGCCAGAAAGAATAAATCTCAAAGATGGAAATGAGCAAGATGGGCAGTAATGCTTTCTGGGATACAGCAATCCACACTGGGGCTAGTACAATCAAGAAAATGTAGGACCTGTGACAGGATTCCGGAGAGTGAAATGCCCTTCAAAACAGTTTGATAAAATTAGCCAATCTGAGTCATCGTGCATTTTTGGGTAGAGAGAGAAATGTTTTGATGGGTAAAACAACAACAACAGAACAAGAAACACTGGTGCCTTAGGAGAGCTGTGGGATGGTCACAATTATTCCAAAACACATTTAGATAGACATCCAATGACTTTACTTGCAGACTGAATCATCCTTAACACAGAATTATCCTTACAACTGTAAATGTCAGAATATGCAGTTTATTTTTATGCTATTTATACCCCAGCTACTTCCAAAACAGATTTTTGAAGGGCACAGAGTAAAATCATAAAAGAACATTAAAACAGTAAATGAGGGTGAGCAAGAATATAGCAGGAACACTTAACTAAGAAAAGCCACTGCCATTTAACACAAAACTGAGCAGTGGATTTTTGGTAGCCAGAGTACAAGCTAAGAAAGACAAATTCTTCCATTCCTTAATTTATCGAGAAGCAAATATTTATTGATCCCATAGCATGTACAAAATTATGGTCCAAAATAAGGAAAAAGACTAGTTCATCAATAGCTAATCTCTTTCTAGTTTTGAATTCAAAGAGAAATCTGTTTTGATATTTAAATGAGAGATCCCAATCAGTGTGAGGTAGGAATGATATCCTTTATGACCAAAACACAAAAACTGAAATTGCTCTAAGTGAGGATTATTTCTTAAACTTTGATAAAACTTAAGGCAAAATATAGATATATACATACATACATATATGTGTGTGTGTGTGTGTGTGTATTACATAAAGGCAACATTTTAAAATAAATAATGCAGGTATACTCCATTTTAGTAATCTGGTACCAGAATTCAAAGAATAAATGGTATCCTTATACCAAAATTACAAAAACTGTACATGTTCTACTTAGGGCTTATAACCAACTTTGATAAAGCTGAGGACAAAATATCTGGTTATACTTCTATAAAGGCAAATGATGTAGGTAAGCTTCATTCTGGCAATCTGATATAGTAATTTGGGAGAATGGATGGTATATCAGCTACTTTTCAGGATATTTGCTGAGCCCAAACTCATGTATTCTTTTCTTTTTCTTCTTTCTTCTTCTTTCTTTTCTAAAAAAAATCTGTCCCACCTTATCCCTACCTTCTCTAACATAAAGGGCTGAGTCACTGACCTGTAAGGGTTTTTTCTGTTTGTTTTTCTTTCTTTGTTTTAGACCACAGCATGTTCTGAAATACTCTCAATGAACTGGTGCTGTTCCTTCAAGCAGAAATGAGATAAACTTGAGAGCAGTTAGAAAGCCATCTTCTACCAATGCTTCTCTATGCACCTGGTGGAAGATTAGGATGGGGAAAAGGGGAAGAAAGGGAGGAAAGGGGCAGAAGAGTGAGGGAAAGAGGAGGGAAAAGAGCTCAGGAAGGGGAGGAGAAGGAAAGAGGCAAGGCAGAGGAAGAGAGGAGGAGGAAGAATGGAAGGAAAGAAAAGGTTGGCTGGTTTTCACTGGCTTTTCAATCCATGAGTCTATTTTCAGAACTTCCTGAGGACTTGCAGTTTTTTTGCCCTTGAGTTACATCTTTCTGCTATTTTAAGGAGCTTCTAAAAAAGAACTGTTGTCCCCATAATCACTGCCTGTGCTTTAACACTAATGGAAGGAGAGCAAGGAAGTCCTGGTGAGGGTTGCAGTGGCTGACTGACAGAACATTCCAGTCCATCCAAATAGCCTCTATGAACTGGGAACATGAAAACAGTACAACCCAAGCTGTCATGCCTGGGCAGGGACTCCACAACTTCTACTCCAGAGAGCTCAAATGCCACAAGATTCGGTCCTCGGATTGGTTTGTTTGTCCCATGACGACTGGCCAACCAGATAATTTTAGCAAGCTCCACTTGTCTCTACTCTTGCACTTTGACTTGCTTTTCAATTTTCCCCCATAATTGCTCACAGTCTGATTTTTCTGATATTTATTTACCTGTATTTATTTCCCAATCCTTTAAATGTTAATGTCTTTATCCAAAGACAGAATCCATTCTCTTCTCCATTTCTATGACCCTTTTCAACATTTACCTCAAAAGGATAGGCTACTCTTGCCTGGAAAGCAAGACATCAGAATCCTGAAATGGATAAAACACTCTGGAAATCCAAGGCCGCATTATATTTTTCAGCTGAAATCTTCTACAGAAAAAAACTGAGGGCGCCTGGGTGGCTCAGTTGGTTAAGCGACTGCCTTCGGCTCAGGTCATGATCCTGGAGTCCCGGGATCGAGTCCCACATCGGGCTCCCTGCTCGGCGGGGAGTCTGCTTCTCCCTCTGACCCTCCTCCCTCTCGTGCTCTCTGTCTCTCATTCTCTCTCTCTCAAATAAATAAATAAAATCTTTAAAAAAAAAAAAAAAAAAAAGAAAAAAACTGAATTGTTAGTATCTTGGCCTATGTGGGAGATTCCTGGTCTAAATTCCACTGTCCTTCCATTCTCACATAGAGGATAACACTTTCAAATACAATGATATTTAGTGCTTTCGTCTGCAAAATAGGGATAATGAAAGCATTCATATCCCAGAATTTTTTTGAGGATCTAATGACATATTTCTATGAAAGAACTTTGCAAACTCTGAAGCATCTTTAAAATGGTACTTATCCACCTAATCCACTGACATAAAAATCTCTCTTACAAACATAGTGTCCCTAAGAGCTGGTGGTTAGGAGATGACATTAAAATGGTACTTATCCACCTAATCCACTGTCCCAAAAGATCTCTCTTACAAACATAGTGTCTCTAGAGCCGGTTGTTAAGAGGTGACATCATATTGACAAGGGGTAATAAAGAGCCCAGAATGCTCAATACCATTAGTCTGCATAGTCTTGAAAATTCATCATCAAAGACTATAAAGAAGCCTTACACGAGACACTACAGGGAATTGCAATGGAGCTTGGGCATTGACTTTTTTTTCCTAGAGCTTTTTTTGGGGCTAAGACATAAAATACAATGATTAAGGGGAATAATGCATGATCACTCTTAAAGAAATAGTATCACTATTGAATAAACACTATAGGATTTAATTTCAAAGGAATTTTGTGGAAGTGAGACATAAGCCAAGGTTACGAAGAAATGACTGGATTTAAAATGCAGAAAGGAAGATGGATATAACATGATAGGCATAGAGGTGCCTATGTTCACAAAGGGCTAAATTGTGAAGGAGAGCTTCTGGGGAGAGAGGAGAGTTGGAAACAAGCTGGGATCTGGTTGGCCTGTACTGAGGAGGATGCTTCGTGTGTTCCTTACACTTTGTGAATCCTTCCTCATGATTCCAATCCAGTGGGGAGCCGTATACGGTATTTCTCTTGATTTCTCACAGAAAGGTATCTCATCTATGAAGCTTAATCGGGCCCTAGAGTTAGGGAATATTCTCCATGTATTTAGGTCCCTTCACCACTGGGTCAGAAGTTAGTCACTGCAGACCAGCACCTTGAATGGCTGTTAAAAATCATTTGGACTTTATGGCTTCTCATTTTCCACAAAGACTAGAAATGGAGGGGCCAGGGAGGAATTTCAGGCTGACCAGCAGAGGCAAGAAGTGGTATGGGTTGGTGAGAGAGAAAGTAGGGGAAGCAGTACATACGAAGGACGATATGGAGGAAAAATCAGCAGAATTCTGGCAATTAATTGACTATCAAATGACTTGGTGGTCTGTAGCCTGAACTTCGTCTAAGGAGAATTTGGGGACCATTAAGAAAAATGGGAAAACCACAAGAAGAAGCTAGTTTGGAAAAAAGGTGATAAGTTTGGCTTTTAAGTGGTTGGGTGGAGTTACCTCAAATGCAGACAGGTGGGTGTGTCTAGCACCACTGGAGATAAAAGGTCTGGAACTTGAAATATAGATTGGACTGGGATGTACACTTCTGTACGTCATGTACATAAACATAATACTTGATATTTAAGGCCTACATGTTGGTGAAGGTTGAAGGAAGAGTGAAAGCAAGCTCAAAAGCTAAGAGGAAAATCCTTCCATTAACTTACAAAAGCAGGGGTGGGGAGCAGGGAGCAAGGAGGGTGATGAAAGGCAAGTTGAGAACAGAGACCCTCAGGCTTGGCGATGAGAACATCACAGTGAATTTGGGGAACACAATCTCAGCCAAGAGGCAGAAAGAAGAGCAAGCGTGTGATGAGTGTATGGAATACAAGTACATCAAGGGACTCTTGGGGGCAAAAGAGAGAGACTAGGTGGAAAGGGGGGAAAAAGGACATGCAAAGACTACAGGGGCAATGGACAGAAGACGTAAGACATAATCACCAATTTTGATTGTCACGGAAACACTCTGTGTTCTGAAACAGGAGGGAAGACAAAAGGGATAGAGGAACACGGAAGAAAGTTTGAAGCAAATGGAAGAAATACTTCAGGAAATTAGGTCAGATGTTCATCACAGTAGAAAGTGAGGCCCATCCTGGGAGTAAGAAGTCAAGGCTTACGTGGAAAAGTATCACGGTTCGCTGGGTCAGAAGGCGACTCAGGGCAGGTGGGAGCTAGAACAGGAAGGACACGTGGAAGGAGCAGAGTCATAATGAACATAAGGAACAGGTGACATATGCATGAGGGTGTGGGCAGCGTGGATGTTGTGGTCAAAAGGGGGCCTGTGTCCCCATTTCCTAAGCTTTCCACTTACACTGCTGGTAGATCAGAAATATAGTTGCTTATAAAAGTGCTTTCAAGTATCAACGTTTTGTATTTTACATTAAAATAATAAGGTACATGCAAAAAATAGTAAGATACATGCAATAGAATTTTTTATATTTATAGTTGACCATGACAATATAAGATAGATAGATTGCCTATAATAATGATAGTTATGTTCAAAGCACTTTCCACAGCTAGTTAATTTCCACAGGAATTCTAAGAGCTCAGTACTCTCATTAATGCCATTGCACATGCGAGGAGCCCAAGGCTTAAGAAAGTTAAAAGAATTGATTTCAGTTACAGAGATAGTAAGTGGCAATCCAGAGATGCAAACTCAGGACTGGATGACTACCACTGTGGTTATCAGGGATCCTCCTTTCTGCTTCCTGAGGGAACAGCTACAGTCTTGCAGCTGAGAATTGATAGGCAACACATGAGATGAATAGGAGACCAGAGACCAAGTGCACATTCTGGAGCCGGGGACTCAGCAGCCAGTGTAAAATGGTCCCAATACTCAGGACAAATACATGAAGAGACCAAGTTATATATGCTTCTCTTTGTTCATCTGCACATTTTCCCTAATCCCAGTTTGACTTGTAATACAGGTGCTGGGACTGTGTGTGTCTGCATCCCAGACCAGTAAGCTGACGGCTGTAAAAGGTGGCTAGCTCCCTTGAAACCAGGCGTCCGGGGTGAAAGGGTCCTTTGATCACTGGCAGGGATCTGGGTAATTCTGAGGCCTCTCATGGCTCTCAAAGATCTAGGCCTTGCTGAGAGATGAGAAACATCTTTATCAGAAAGAAGACGCTCCAGACCAGGGCTCTTAGAAGGTATTTCCAGGAAGATTTCGGGGTTTTTTTTGTTTTTTATTTATTTATTTTTTTTAGTGCTGGCCCTAAGCCAGAACAGCCCTGCCTCCTCAGCTTCTACAATCAGAAAAGAGAGTGCAGAGAAAAGGATGGCTGACATGGAAATCCACTGGCAAACCCATTTCATTCAACCCTTCCACAATTTTTAGTGAGTGCCTAACACACGCGACGCACTGGGCCAGACAATGGAGTACTGGCCGTCATGGAATTTCAGACTGGAATTAATTAAAATCCACACAAATAAGTGTAATTCCAAACTGAACTAAATATGGAAGTGACATTTTTAATCGTTAAACTGCATTTTTTCCAAGGCAAAAATCAAAAGGAGGTATCCATCATTTCCTGAACTTAATACCTCTCCCGTTCCCCATTTAAAGTCGGTTCTATAATAACAGTTAAAGGAAAAGACCTGAAAAACATGAGCAATTTTATAGTCTAATAATCACATCTCATTCTACCACCTGTCTTTGAAAGCCTTTATAGCTTCAAATAACATTTGCAAGTACAATAATATTTCTCTACTTGTACAATGCACTGGGTAACGAATTTGAAAACACAGGAACTACTTAAGAGAAATATTTAGATTGTGTCTAATTTAAATAGATAGTCCACTGGGCAAGGACTGTGTCTAATTCTATGTTAGGTACAGCACATTGCAAAATGTTGGCACTCAATAAATGTAAAATAATAACAACAGTCTTTTCCCCTTTAAAGTATATAATTACATCTACCCCCTACTGTGCACCAAGCTCAGTGACAGATCTTTTGTTTATTAAATCCACAGCCCTGAAGGCATACAGTACCGCAGTTTCAATACAGCTCCAATGCGAATTGCAGTAAAGTCCTCTCTACTTTAGGTAAAACTTTAAATATCTACAAATCCCCAAAGAACATCTTAATTTAGCCATCCACCATCTATATTACTTAACCAAATGCAGGAAACCTTTTCTAAGTCCCCAAAGTGGAATCCAAACACTAAGTGGGAAATGTGTTCTCAAAGTTAGTTTGGAAATATGTCATGGAATAAAATTACTCTTAGCTAATTTACCATTTCTCTTTCCTAAAGAAACATGTCAAGCTGCTGAGCAAAGCTCTGAAGGCTTAATGCAGGAAACATTCAATAGGTTCCCATGCTTGTGTTCAAAGTGCGCTATTATCCAAGTAGCCTGAACTGAGGAGGAAAAAAAAATGACTCATGTACAGCTTTATTTGAGACATTTGCACTACAATGAACGAAGCAAAGCAACAGGTCATGTTAAAAAATATTCCAAAAAGCCACAGCAGCCGAAGCCCCTTCAAGGGGAATTTTGGGCTGGAAAGCACTTTTGCTTCGTTTCATCATTATTTTCTTCTTGTTTCCCGTGTTTGTATTTGAATGCTTGCACTTGAACATTAGTTTCACAATCACCTATTCTACATTTGGTATTGATGAAGTTCAACATATGCTCAGCAATTCACTGCTACTAAAATAAGAAATGCAAATTCAGCTAAGTGTGCTCCAAGTCTAACGTTAAGCTGGGCCCGCGTTCCTTTGTAGTTTTTGTAGAGTATTATCATTAGTAGAGAAGGGTTAATGGCAAAGGCCGGTGATTGTTTAAAAATTCACATTACCAAAGTGGATTACATTGCATCTACTGAGGGGATCAACAATGTAAGCCTACACTAAGCCATTATTGCAGAAACAAAGCTTTCATTTTAAGCCTTTGGAAACAAGCATAATATGGACAAAAGAAAAAATTCTTCTGATGTAAGAACAAGGCAGGCACTACATGCTTTTCATCCTTACTCAGTTTTAGAGCCGTGATGAATACGCAAAAAAAAAAAAAAAAAATGGACCATCTCCCCAAAAAACGAATCATTAAATTATAACATATCCACGATTTGGAAATGGCTTCTTGTCTACAACTAAAAACCCAATAGAAATCCTTTATTTAAATGTCTTTGCCCTTCTGTTGAGAATCAGTCACAACATGGAGATGTGCATTCTTTAGGACTGTCTCACCGTTTGTGCTTTTTTATCTTCTAATGAGAAGAAAAAGAATGATTTTGAAACCTCCATTCCCATAGCCAGTGTCAGACTTTACCCTTTACAGTGGTAATTCATTACAAACAGTATCGGTATGTGTTAACTAAATGCTAAACCACCAGTTACTGACAGAAACAGGGACTGGTCCAGGGCTAACCATATGCGACAAGTATCATTTTCCACAACACACTCAGAAGTATTGATAGCCCATCTTACAGATGGAGAGACTGAGGCTCCGAGAGGTTAAGTAACTCACTCTCCATCACCTACTAAAGAAACGATGATTCCCACTCAGGTCTGGAAGGAACCTACAGCTGAGGCACCTCCCCTTTCCACTGCGCCTTCCAAGGACAGGAGACTTTCCTCTAAGTTGAACAACATTTTAATAAGTTACCAGCAAAATTCTACAGGGAATTGAAGCCTCTCAGACAATTTTTTTTTTCCTTTACAAATGTGAGCTCAACAATGAAGCGCCTTTTCGGTGTACGTAAATTAGCTCTAAATATACCGTGCCATCACTGATACCGTGTGGTACGTGGAAGGAACCTCACAATTTGTAGCACCTTAAGCTCAAGGAGATAGTAAAGTCTCCTTATAATATATCATGTATCTGTGGCAACTACCTTTACTTCTTCAGGAAATCGCTGAAAATTGGTAAGTAAAACAAATAGCAAACAACAAATTAAATAACAAGCCCCCTGGCAATCCAAATACTCCACACATTCTGTCAATGAAGGGCTGTGCCTTTCACACAGAGGAGAAGACTGCAGGCCCGCCTTCTGGGTTTAGTAACAGGTCTTTTAAACATGATTCAGCAAACTCCGTTATTTGCTTTCTTTGCTCACAGTACACTAAAAATAGTGAATTAGAAAACAGGAAGAATTCCTAGCAATAATGAAAAATCGCAAGTCTGGCCAGAAAGAAGAGAGAACAATGCTATCCAAAAACATTCACAAAAATTAAAAATGCATAATATACCAAAGGCCCAAATGCATAGGTAAATAAAAAAAAACATAGCACTTGTTCTAGCATTAGTAGATTCATTACAAAAAAATATATAATAAGATATAAATATAAACATAAAGATAACATTGTTTTTTTATTTTTGGTGCAAAAAGGTGGTTTTACTAGAAATTTTATTATTATTTTAAATAACTATTAAATATTATATTATTAAATTATATTAAATGGTTATATAAATATATATTATATAACTTCTATAAAATAAAATTTATAGAAAATATCTAAACTATTTGATGCAATATTTGATATAATGTTAATATATTTTGGTTACTATACATTTAAATATAAACATACAAAAATTAAAAGTATAGTAAAAGCCAATACTTTCACACTAGAATCCTAGGAATAACTGTCTATTAGAATGCTTTTTTCTACTGAGAATTCTGGACTTAAAGAGTGAAACTTTTATTAGATGGAAGATTTTTAGCAGATGAATCTAAGGGAGGCTTATTAAACTAGAATGTGCTCCTGAGTGTATTAGGACCCAATGAGGTTAATGCCCATGATAGCCATTTTTTTTTAAAGATTCTATTTATTTATTTGAGAGAAAATGAGAGAGAGAGAGAGAGAGCATGGGGGGGGCCGTTCAGAGGGAGAAGCAGACGCTTTGCCAAGCAGGGAGCTGGATGATGTGGGACTCGATCCTGGGACTCCAGGATCATGACCTGAGCCGAAGGCAGTCGCTTAACCAACTGAGCCACCCAGGCGCCCCTGAAGGCAGTCGCTTAACCAGTTGAGCCACCCAGGCGCCCCATAGCCATTTTGATAGTATGCCTAAACTGCCTTCTGTATCTTATTATTTTTTTTTACATATCTTCTGCTGTTTCTGAGTGAGATCACACCTTGCTTCAGTTCCTTCACTGAGTTTGTATTTCATGGTTAGGAATGAAGGGGTTTTTGATTTTTCTGTAAAAGTTGATAATAAGTATGTAATAAAACCTTAATCTATGCTAAAGAGAAAAAAATTAGGTGAGAAGGAACTGATGACATGTTTATAACCCGCAGAACTGTAAACTCCTTGTAGGTAAAAGACCCATGAATAAATCTCTGTTTCCCCCACAAGGCTTAGCAAGCAATAAAACTTGGAAGAACTGAGTGAATGAATGCATAAAGTTCATTATGCTTTGCCTAGCTCACGTTTTTGGGGAGTAGGAGGAAACCAGAGGAGGTGACTTTATTATGGGCTCTGTTGCTGTCCTTGTTTGGCTCACTCCCACTACCAAGAAAATAAAAGTCCAAACTAAGCAGGAAAATCATTTCTAGACAAAGGTATCTTGCAAACAATTGCCCTCAAAGTATTATTTGTAATATATATATATATATATATATATAATAAGCAAAATATAATATACAATAATATATTAACACACAATATGTAATATATATAATATATGTAATATATATATTATTTGTAATATATATAATCATAAGCAAAATATAATATACAATTATATATAACATATAATATATAATATAACATATAATTATATAATATAATGATATACAATAATATATAATGTATAATTATATATATAACCTTAAGTAATAAATATTATATATAGAATGATACACTTATACACGTATGTGTTAAAAGCCCTCAGAGTTCTCAATACATTTCAATGAATGAATGTTTGAAATATTTAGTAAATACCTGCTATGAAACAAAGCATTACAGTAGATTCTGTATTAACCTCCACACTGATAAGGGATATACCAATGAAACCCTAAATAGACCATTCTTAATAGCTTGAAATTTTAGTTTTTGTATTTTTTATTTCTTTATTACAACATTCTACATGATAATGGTAACAACTCGTAGAAATCAAAAAGAAGGGTGGCGCCTGGGTGGCTGAGTCAGTTAAGCAGCTGCCTTCGGTTCAGGTCATGATCCCGGGGTGGGGGGGGTCCTGGGATCAAACTGCATGGGCTCCCTGCTCAGTGGGGAGCCTCCTTCTCTCTCTCCCTCTGCCTCTCCACCCCCCTCGTGCTCTCTCTCGTGTGCTCTCTCTCAAATAAATAAAATCTTAAAAAAAAAAAAAGAAATCACAAAGAAGTTCAAGTACCGTGATTTTCCACCTCCCATCAACAACTCCCACCATAACCCCCACATGAGGTAAACTGTGTAACACTTTGTGTACATTCTTCCCTATCTTTCTCTATGTTCATAAAACATCGTCAAATTTGAAATAACCATACATAGTGAAATATTAATACAAAAATGTGGTCATACTAATAAGTCTGTCACAATCCCACTTGCTTTTCTCTCTTCATAGATCATATATATCCATGTAAGTCAATGCTGATAGCTCTAATTCATCATTTTTAATATTGATATAATGCTGCATACTTTGGGTTCCCCATAATTTGCTGAACTACTCCATTATTGATGAAAACTTACGATTTTTTTCCATTTTTTGCCTTCACAAACACTGATGAAGAACAGCCTTGGAGACATTTTTCATACACTAATGCATTCGTGTTGAAATGACCCTTTATTGAGTACACTATGCTCACTGCTTATCTTTTTGAGTTGATTTATAAGACCTCTTTTAATATGAGAAATAAATAACTCCCATCCTGTGCTACATTTTCTCCTTTCCATGAGTTTATGGGAACATGCATATAATGTGAACCAACGAAACCGATAGCCAAGACTGCTGGAATGGTTTAAAATAAATATTAGTGACATTGAAGGGAAGTTTGCAATATTCACTTTCTAAAATATTAATCTCTACAAGGACAGGAGTCTTTGTTTCATTAAACCATGTGTCTCAAGAATCTAGAACAGAGGTGGCAAATAGTAAGAACTCAGTAAATATCTACTTACATTTATTCAATAAAATTTGTTGAATAAATGTGTGTGTGTGTTTGTCTGTGTACACACAATTGACCGTTGAGCCACACTGAGGAGTTTGGGGCACCAATCCCTCACACAGTTGAAGATCCACATATAATTCTTGACTCCCCAAAAACTTAACCACTAATAGCCTACTCTTGGCTAGAATCCTTACCAATAACATAGACAGTTGACTAACACATACGTTGTATGTTATATATATTATATACTGTAGTCTCCCAACAAAACAAAGAAGAGAAAAGCTCACTAAGAAAATCCGAAGGGAGAGAAAATACATTTCCAGTACTGTATCATCGGAAAAAACTCACATCCAAGTGGGGCCCGCAGAGTTCAAATCCGTGTTGTTCAAGGGTCAACTGTGTATCAACCTCTAACACTATAAAATATTCATTTTCCAAATGGGAAGGAAGGTTGTGTGTCTAATTTTTAGCACATCCAAACATCCCACTTAATCTTGAGAGGCAGATATTCTTATTTCTGTTTTACAGATGAGAAAATCAAGACTCAGAGAGTTGTCCAAGATAACACAGCCAATAAATAAGAGAGCTGAGACATAAATCCAGGTTATTCTGACAACAGAGACAGATACTTTCCACTATGTCATCCTGCCTTTCAGCATGAGTATCTGACCTGGGGCTGGGAGAAATATGCTTATCATCTAATTTTCAACTTCAAATGCCCTGGGACTGAGAAATAATCTAAGATCTATGAACCAAGAATAGCATTCTATTTGTAGTCATAATACATAAAATATTTGGTTTTGTGGCCCTAAAAATAGCTATAAAAACATGGGCTCTAAAACACTTAAGCAATGAAGTGGATAAATTTAAAAATAAAAAAAGAAATAGGAGGCAGAAAGCAATCAGAAGGCTGCTCTCTACAAAAAGCCAAATTTCATCCCAAGAGACTACAGGAGAATGTGATTAACTAAATCAATGTGTTTTAGGAACAAAATCCTGCAAACCAGTCCAGAAACACTATCCCAATCATAGAACTGAAAAGTATCTTAATCACGTCAAATTGTAACACAATCATATAGAGATTGTCAAATACACATTTTTAACAGCAAAAGCCTAAAAGCATCTCTGGCTACAAAATAAATTTTAAAATAACTTGAAAGATACAAAAAGTTCATTAACCAAGTTTGTGTGCGTGTATGTGAATTAAATCTGAATTATTTACAGGGACGTTGTAAAATATATATATGTGTATATATATAAAATCTTCCAACTTATATTAAGTGTCATAATTTAATAATTTCTACTGAATAAAATTTGATTATCATTGATTGGACTATTTTCTGTAACTCAAGAATGTTCTTATTCATGTAGTGGAATCATTAAGTTTTTTCTTTTTATTTTTTTAAATGCTATTTGCCATAACAATTGCCAGGGATTATTAGTGTTGGCTATCACAAGTTAACCTATGTTTTTATAGTTAGCAGATACGGTAGAAAAATTTCTATAGGCAAAAACGTTGGATTTTTTTTTTTTAATTTTACATTCCAGACTCAGCACCCTCTGTTTAGATCAAAATACAATTCTCTCAACTAAGAGCAAGCAAAACACCAGTGGTTATCATGTCTGGGGGTCAGGGGATACAATTACTGCTAAAAGTGATATTACCATGGAATCATTTGACTAACAC
The DNA here is from genome assembly GCF_002201575.2 of Neomonachus schauinslandi. Taxonomy (NCBI): domain Eukaryota; kingdom Metazoa; phylum Chordata; class Mammalia; order Carnivora; family Phocidae; genus Neomonachus; species Neomonachus schauinslandi. Next base: position 187,806,218 of record NC_058404.1, read on the forward strand.
TATTGAATGAAAATCGCTCCTATCCAAAAGTCACAGTTAGCTGTGGCAATCCAAAACGTTTGGCATTATTCTTGGGTTAGGGTTAGAGTTCTTTTTTGTCAATCTTCTGTGTGAAAGAACATTGTTAGAAAACAAAGAAAGCTTGGATTAAAGGTTAATGTTAACCACATACATTTTAAATAGTTGAATAGTAATCTCTATGTTGAAAATTTAGCATCAAAAATCATAATTTCTTATAGACAGAACCCCATTAAGATTACTACCAGAATAACGGCTATCAAAAACCGAGAAAACCTGTTATAAATTTGTCATTTGAAGAGAGATGAAAATACTATAAGTTCTACTTTAAATAATACTTTTTCCTCTTAATATGTATTTTAACTTTATCTAAAACTATAACATATAAATCTATATGATTTTATGAATGGAAATTACTCAAGAGAATGTTGGGCAAATGTTAATGAAAATGATAATCTAAAATAATTTATATTTATCTGGCATACAAGCATTTCTATTTTCTTTTTTTTTAAAAAGATTTTATTTATTTGACAGAGAGAGATACAGCGAGAGAGGGAACACAAGCAGGGGGAGTGGGAGAGGGAGAAGCAGGCTTCCCGCGGAGCAGGGAGCCCGACGTGGGGCTCGATCCCAGGACACCAGGATCATGACCTGAGCTGAAGGCAGACGCTTAACAACTGAGCCACCCAGGCGCCCCAGCATTTCTATTTTCAAAGGATATAATACATAACCACAAAATGTTTATAACTTCTCAATGTAAAGTTATGAAGTATATATGAGACAAATAAAAGGCAATTTTCCATTTGTTAAATGAGGAACTCATAATATGATTTAATCATGAAAAGAAATGCCTATCTAGTAATATAAAATAAATCATTTCTCATATTTATTCTAATATTTTATCACAAGGGCATTCATTTACTTTTTATGAAATAGTGTCAATTTAATAAACTACTGATATGACTAAAGCTGTAATATTCTTTCCCAGAAGATGTTTCTAGGAGTTTTATGAATGTTTTTATAAAAGTACTTTCTTTCTTTGTGCTTTTAAAAAATGTTCACAATAGCAGAGACACATCTATTTTACAGACTACCAGAATTTAAATAGAGTCAAATTTGCCATTTCTAAAATTCAATCATGATAGGACATATCAAACTTTGCTTCTTTGAGGCATATTTTCTTTTTGATGGAAAGAAACTGCTGAGATCTTGTTGCCTTAGAGAAGAGAATATTCCAGAGTCTCACCTCTGGCCCAGCCATCCCAGAACTGATCCCCTCCTTTGCCATGCTTCCTCCAACCGTCTGGCTCAGACCTTCCATAGAAACTGTATGTAGGAGGAAGTGGGGAGAGAAGAGAGGATGGCAAGAAACAAAGTCCCCAAGACATTCTGAGGAAGATGAAATTATAAAATCCTTAGTATTTCACTAAAGAATAATTTGCAGTCACACTATCATATATGCATGACAGCTTTAGATTATAATTATTAAACTCTTCTTGGTTCACATTAAAATGCCTAAATAAGTGAGTAACCTAAATTTTCCATACTGTAACTTAAAACCAGACATTTAACACAGTTAGTGGAAACCCAATATCTGATCCTATAAGAAAGAGTTTCATTTTCTTTAAAATAACACTCTGAGAAACTGTTCTGAAAATACAAACTTCTCATGTTGCACACCTAAACTGTCATGGTCATAAAATGAGACTAAATTCTTTCACTAATCTTATTCGTGAAATATCTCATGTGCTTTTAGAAAATACCACATTGTGGCTAAACACCATTATTCCATTATGCCTGAAAATAACCAGTGGCTTATAGCAGTAAACAATTCAAATTACATTCCTTGTATTAGAAACCTAAAGTCATACAGAAATAGAACTGATATTGAAAGCCCAGAGAAACTCAATATGTTTTCATCCGAGCACAAATTCAAATAAATCACTGAATACACATTTATAGTGACTTAATAGAGTATATTTCAAACAAAAATACATTAATTTTGCAAGCAATCAAGCCTCAATATTCTGTATAATTTACTAAATATTCTACAAAGAATAGTCCATTCTGATTTATAATAGTAAAACACAACAAACAAAAGCTTTCAACCAAACTAGTACTATTCACTGCTAGTAATAGTTTGTAATACAGGTTTGAAAAAAATCTATAAAAAGTTTAAAACTTATCAAAATGTTTCCATACCAACTTGTATTTAAAATACAATAAGAATGTCTATCTACAATGCACTGAATCCTATACTATCACCTCATGTTAAATTTATAACACTACCATCTAAATACAATGGAAATATATTCCACAGTATTTCATCATACATTCAATAAGTTGTTTTAAATATTTACCTGTAAACATAATATCTGAGGGATAATTTTGTTATAACAGCATGGTTTGAAAATGGGATGTAGAATTTCAAGTTCAAAACTGTTTTCTAATGTTCCAACTTTCCCTATACATTCACTTTTTTGTCAAAATTATCTTAGTATTTTGAGGAAGTCCCAATAGTTTATTTTTGTTTTTCCTTCCCCTGTCTTGGAGACATATCTAGTAAGAGGTTGCTACAGACAATGTCAAAGAGGTTACTGCCTGTGTTTTCCTCTAGGATTTTAATGGTTTCCCTTTTCACATTGAGGTCTTTCATCCAATTTAAGTTTATTTTGGGGATAGTGTAAGAAAGTGGTCCAGTTTCATTCTTTTGCACGTGGCTGTCCAGTTTTCCCAACACCATTTGTTGAAGAGGCTTTTTCCCATTAGATATTCTTTCCTGCTTTGTCGAAGATGAATTGACCATATACTTGTGGGTCCATTTCTTGGTCTTCTATTCTGTTCCATTGATCTATGTGCCTATTTTTGTGCCAGTACCATACAGTCTTGATGATTACAGCTTTGTAATAGAGCTTGAGGTCCAGAATTGTAATGCCTCCAGCTTTGCTTTGTTTTTTCAAGGTCACTTTGCCTACTCAGGGTCTTTCATGGTGGGTGGTGTGTGTGTGTGTGTGTGCGTGTGTGTGTGTGGAATATTACTCAGCCATAAAAAAGAACAAAATCTTGCCATTTGCAATGATGTGGTTGGAGGTAGAGGGTATTATGCTAAGCGAAGTAAGTCAGTCAGAGAAAGACAAATACCGTATGATTTCACACATATGTGGAATTTAAGAAAAAAATGAGCATAGGGAAAATAAGAGAGAGAGGGGCAAACCAAGAAACAGACTCTTAACTGTTGGTTAACATAGAGAACAAACTGATGGTTACTAGAGGAGAGGTGGGTGGGGGAGATGGGTTAAACAGGTGATGGGGATAAGGAGTACACTTGTGATTAACACTGGGTGCTGTACCTAAGTGTTGAATTGATAAATTGTACACCTGAAACTAATATTACATGGTATGTTAGCTAACTGAAATTTAAATCAAAACTTTAAAAAATTATCTTAGTATAAAATATTGAGTTTAGCTCACAAGGATTTATGGACTACATATATATATATAATATATGTTATATAATATATATAGCTATTATATATGATGGACTACCTATATTGTGTTAGTTTCTGAGAATATAAATAATAAACATATTCCCTTCTTTTGAAGATCTGTAAGTGGAAACTGACTTGGAAAATTCAGTTACACAATGAGGCCAAGTAGCATGAAAGAGCTTTCAGGATATTTACATGGGTTTGGGACACAGTACTCTGCAGCAAATTCACTGATGGACAGCATCTCTCTAGCAAGCAAGAAGATTTGGGACCAGTGAACAATCCAGGGCAACAGTAAACAGGATAGGAGAGGAGGAGAAAGATTCAAGAAGTAATTAGGAGTCGAATGGACAGGCACAAAGGTTTATTGGTTGAGGGAAAGAGAGTAAATCTGAGTATGACACCCAGATTTGCGTCCTAGATAACTTTGAGAATGAAGGTGCTGGGAAATGCAAAAGAAAATATAAGGAACTGAGCACATTCTTGACAAGGATGAAAGAAGAGAAGAGCAGCGCAGACAGAGAAAGAGAGAGAGCTTTTTGTGCTGGTTAGGTTTGAGTTGCTCATGTTTCATCCAAATTTGTGTGCTATTTGCATGTGTGAATCTGACGTTCTGGGATGAAGAGTTACATTTTAGGGCTCTCAGTTGATGTAGTAGTTTAAAACTTGAAAATTGGTGAGCTTGTCTAGAAAACATGTACAGAATGGGAAAGGAAGAGAGAAAAAAGAAAAATCTGAGAAAACACTGAAGCATGTATGAGAAGATGATGGTAAATCATGTCCAGTGTAGCAGATGAAGACTGAGATTGGGTCACTGCATTTCGTAAGTGGGGACTGGGGAGATTACCAATGATTTTGATATAAAAAGAGCAGAAGCAGTGTGGCGAAGGGCAGAGGTTTCTCACAGTGGATTGAAAAATTAATTAGAAATTAGGTAGTCGATAGAGTAAATAAATTATACCCACATGTCTAGCTGTAGAGTGGAGAGCTATAAGGTTTTTTTTTTTAAGATTTTATATATTTATTTGACAGAGAGATACACAGAGAGAGAGGGAACACAAGCAGGGGGAGTGGGAGAGGGAGAAGCAGGTCCATGCTGAGCAGGGAACCTGATGCGAGGCTCGATCCCAGGACCCTGAGATCATGACCTGAGCTGAAGGCAAACGCTTAATGACTGAGCCACCCAGGCGCCCCAGCTATAAGGTTTTAACAAAAAGAAAAACACTGGGGAAAAAAAGAGATTTTACTTGCTGTTTCCTTTTTCTTTTCCTAAGGACTGAAGAATCTTGACCATATGCACAGGCAGAAGAGAAAAGGTCATAAAAAGTAGTAAGTTAAAAGTAAAAGACAAATAGTAATAATTGGTGAGAAATAAACCAGAGGGCATCAAGAAAAAAAGATTAATTATAAGCAAAAGAGGGTACACTGCTCTATTCGAGATAGAAAGTAGGGACATTCAGTGTGTGGAGAAGTTCTTAGCCCAGGGAATTCTTACTTGAACACATGCATAATTTCACAGGTATCTTATTTGAGAACCTTCACTTGTTTGTGAAATACATAAGGATAGCTTCACTGTAATAAGAATATTCACACTTTTGGGGCACTTGAGGGACTCAGTCAAACATCTGACTTTTTTTAAAGATGTATTTATGTATTCGGGGGGGGGGTGGAAGGGCAGAAGGGAAGGGAGAGAGAGAATCTCAAGCGGACTCCCCACTGAGCATGGAGCCCAAAAACATGGGACTCTTGATTTTGGCGCAGGTCATGATCTCAGGGTTGTGAGATCCAGCCCCTGCCCCCACCCCCACGCCCATCAGGCTCCATGCTGGACAAGGAGCCTGCTGAAGATTCACTCTCTCTCCTTCTCCCTCCCTTTCTTTCCCTCTCTTAAAAAAAAAAAAAAAAAAGACCGTTCACTCTTTTAACTTAAAAAAAAAAATTCAAATAGGACTTCGATGAGACATTATTTGAGTTACAGGCCCCATACTATTGATAATTATCCATACTTGAAAACCAAGGAAACTGTTTTATAAGCCAGTATGAAATTTTTTATATGAAAAATCATATAATTTATAATTTTGAATTAATAATGATAATAATGTTGAATCTGCTGTTAGAAGCCTCAATGTTTTAGGAATGGCACAAAGTTAGACTTATTCTCAAAACTCCCCAAAATATGACTCAATGAAGAATGCCAAAATCACTTTTATTTCATGCTAGTAAATGCAAGAAAATGAAAAGCGTGTGAACTTCCTGGCTTTTACAACATCAGAATTTCACTAAAGTACATAAAAATAAATATATGCATTTTTTGTATATTTATGCACATATGTATGTATGTATATAACTAGCACCTTGGAACTACTTTATGTGTCAGTATAAAGAATATATAGCCCAGAAACTTAAAACTGCTTTCCCAATATTTCTACAAGTATACTGATATGCAGAAAAGTGAAGCCTACACAGAGGCCCATGTTTACTAACTCCACTGTCTATGGGCGCTGCATCTGTCTGTCCAATCCCCACCACAAGTCTTGAGAGAGTTAATATCCCCATTTTACAAAGGCAATGGCTGAAACTCAGAGAAGTTGGGCTCTCAGTCAAGATCACATATGTAGCTAAAAAATGTCAGAGCTGGGATTCGGGTCTTCTGTTTGGCTTCAGAGCCCGTGATTTCTTCACCATGTTTCTTCCTCTCATGTATTTCATGGCTGACCCTGCAGATTCAGTAGAAACCACCACCTTGATACCTAAGCCACAGACTGTAACCCTCTGCACTGTGAGGTGACACAGTCAGTTCTCCGCCGGCCCCTTGGGAGTGCAGGGTGAGGGCAACTTCCACTCTCTTTTCACTACTTCCAAACTGTCAAGCCCACTCCCAGTCTGTGAACTGATATATTCACGCTGTGCCCTCCAGTTCCCTGACCTTAGACTCATGCCTCCGCCTGGGCAGCCTTCCTACCTTTTCCACCTGGTAAAGTGCTAATCATCCAAAGCCCCATCACCTCCCACATCCGACCTCCAGCTCTGCACGAGGCTCATCTCTCACCAGGCAGAGCTAATGGTCCCCTCGCCTTGTACCCATAGGGCACGTTTCAAGCACTTATCACTCAGAATCATAATAATTATTTTAATCTCTCCCCTGCTGGAATGTGAGCCTTTCCAAGACAGAGACAGTATTTTATTCAATGTAGAATCAATAGTGCATAAAGCAGTGTGTGGCACATAGTAGATAATAAATAACTGTCTGCTGTGGAGAGAAAACACCGTGGGCTTTGGAGGGGGTGAGGGGAGAGGTGGGTGGGTCTCACACTATCTGTGTGAGCTTGGACAAGCTACTGCCTGTGAGCCTCATGTCCTCATCTGCACGGACATAAGATTACCTATCTTCAAGAGTTGCTACAATGACCTAAAGAGAACCGACTCAGAAATTGGAATCCCTAATATGCAATTAAGTACTTAATAAACGTAAGTTTCCTGTCCTTTCCCCTCCACCTTCCTGAATTCCTAAATGCAGGATAGGCAAGAGCTCATTTACTGATTGAACAAATGAGGCTACGTGCATTTACTGATGGAACAAATCTTGCTCAAATGTGTAAGAAGAATGAGAAACTCTAGTAGACTCTGTGTGCATGTGTCAGAAAGGTGACTTTCTGCAAAGAATTGACAATCCTGTGGGGAAAATAATTTTGTTCAAATGATGACCTTTTTTTTTTTTAATAAGGTGGAAAATTGAGTACTATAAGCTAAGTGCATGGATGCTGCTATGGGGAATCCAGCGTGCGGGTGCAGCTGCTTTGGTTGGGGAGAAACCAGAAGTGGTCCCCAAACATCTGGAACCTGAAATAAATTTTGAAGGAGTGACTATAAGTTGGAGTCATGGGTATGCAAGAGAGGAAATCCTAGGGAAAATGTTCAGTGTGAAGAAAGGCACAGAGGTAGGATGGCAAAGGATTTCCCTGGGACCGGAGACTGGTTGGTATGACTTGCCAAAGCACAAGAAGCATGAGAAAGTTTACAGGATAAAGACAAACTGCAGAGAAAAGAAACCTGCACATGTATTGAAAAATTAAACACTTGATTCATTATCTGGCTACTAATTCTCATGCTTCCTGATTTGAGCCCCTCTACTCCACTTATCAGGATTTTCAAACAAAGTTATACACAAGAGGAAAGGGGAATTAAAACGCAAATTGGTATTGTATACTGTGCATGGAAGCAAGTTCTATTTACTGATTTAGTTGAGACAGGAGGAAAGGCTATTTTTCTAAATGGGTGAGTCTCCTTTCCCATTTGTGTTGATGATATGTGACCAACCATTCACCCCCAGCTTGCAGGATTGTGAGAACAAGAAAAAAATGAGTATGATCAAAGAGAGTCTTTTGCATAAGAAATAAAGTAAAAATAAGACAAAAATGCTTCCTGAGAGACACCAATGTCTTTCTCCACTGACCAGTCCTTTCCCGGTTACATACTCAAAATCTTCTACTGCCCCGCTCCCTATTTTTTTTTTTTTTTACAGCAGTTGCTGTTTTAAGTTTCTGAAGTTTAAAACAAAACCAAAATATTCCTCTCCTCATTTTTCACTGATTTAACTGATTACACCATTTCACTTTCTTCCTCCCCCACCCCCCCTTCTTTTTTCCCATGATGACCAAGATTTTAGGTGCTTGGCTCTTAGCCAAATGAAATTTTGATAGCAATGAAAGTAAAAGAATGATGCAAAACGTGGCAGGAGGAAAGTCGAGCACATGTAAGTAATCCTATGTGGACATCATAACTTATTTAGGACTTGTCCGTTGTACATGTTCATCAGAAAGTAGTAACCAATCCCCAAACACACCATTTGCCTCTCATTTAAATGGAGTCCCAAACTTTCGAGTCCAAGTATATAATCTGTGTTCATGATTAGGTTTCCCATAGATGGTATTCTGCATATGTTAGATTACATAAAATACAAAGGATAAGCCTGGCTTATCCTACTTTACTGAAGTTTGTTCATTAATTTTAGCTTCTTAACACATGCTACGGAACTTAAGTCTTTTTTTTCCTTGTGTTGTGATCCAGCTAATTTCAATTTAACAAGTATTTTGTCTTCTTTTTGGGGCTCTGTGTGTTTGTGTGTGGTTTCTTTATACTTCCTGTTACTATACAGTATGTTAGGTCACAAGGATTGATGATAATCAAAAACAGAAATAAAAAAGAAAGCCATTTGGAAAGTTCTCAGTCTAACAGGGATCAAACAGCACACCATTATCTTAAGTAGGGCTTTCTTTCAATGCCGCATCAGCAAACAGTTTTGAGTACCTGCTATGTGCTAAAATGCAGTAAAAATGTTTATTCGTCTTCTCGGTTCAGTCTAGTGTACTAGCAAGAGGGCTACAACTCTTGCATTTCTGTTCATAGCTAAATGAAGGCATTATAATCCTTTTAGATTCCTCTTTGAGTTACACATCGCCACATACCAAAGCATCCCAAAAGTTAGGGACTTAAAATGACAACCAATCATTATCTCTTTAAATTCTGTGGTTCCTTCAGGCAGCTTGTATGCTTCCCATGGAGTAGCTGGGTGCTGAGATGGCTGGGAGTGGCAGAAAGGCTTGACAGGCGAGAGGCTAGGAGTGAAGTTGGGGCTGTTGGCTGGGGACCTGGGGGTTTCTCCACGTAGGCCTCTCTACATCAATTCCTGGGTTTCCTCATGGCACGGGAGCTGCTCTATGAAGGCGCACTTTAACCACAAACATTCCAAGAGGACAATCTCCAAAAGGCAAGTGTTTATTAAGTCTCTGCTTGCATTTCACTTGCTAATGTTTCACTAACCAATGACAGACACATGGCCAAACTTAGATTCAACTAAAGGGACTACACGTGGCCATGAATACTGGGAAGTGTGTTTCTTCAGGGTGACTAGAACAGTCTACCACAAGTTCCCCCTCTCCCTCACCAACAAGTACCTCTGAGTTGTCCTTAGTTCAATCTGCAGTTCTCTTTCTCATTTTCTTTCTTTCATCTTTTTTTATTTTAAAAATCTTTATTTATTTATTTGAGAGAGAGAGAGCACAGAGGGAGAATGAGAGGGAGAAGCAGACTCCCCACTGAGCAGGGAGCCTAATGCGGGACTCGATCCCAGGACCCTGAGATCATGACCTGAGCCGAAGGCAGATGCTTAACCTACTGAGCCACCCAGGCGACACCCCCCATTTTTTTTTTTTTGCTGAAATCTAGCTGGGCTTTTAAAAAAGGTTGGGGGAAGAACAACAGCAATCATTCAATGAGTAAACATGTGTTTAGTAGTAGTGAAGAATACGCTGTACTAGGAACCATACGTGACACGAGACTGAACACAATTCTTCCTCTGCCCTCACAGCTAACGCCCTACTAACAGATGCCCCCAGTCCCTCAAATCTGCCCTCCTACTTTCCAGATTTCAACATGTCACAACCCTGCTAAGTATTTTCCATGTTTTCTCCAGCCTGCTAGATGAGACCCAAACTCTGTAGCACATCATGGAAGGTCCCTCAAACTACCCTTTCCAGGTTTATCTCCTACCACTTCTCCTCAGCGTGCCTCTTCCTCCCTTTTGTAGGTCCATGTCTTTTTTCCTGCCATTGCATCTAGCTGGAATGCTCTTCTCCAGTCCTCAGCTCCAGGAACATGTAATTTTTCTCTTCAGATCCACACTTAAGTACTTTTCTATGAGATCTTCACAAAGACAAAAAGAACAAATCACACATCTATGCCTACACAGGCTGCAAACATATCTCTAACATAATACCGGTGCTGTTCCGTGTGGTTTGCACGTTTGTCCTTTCCAGGGACTGTAGACTCTTTGAGGACACTATCTTCACAGTTATACAACTTGGCATTTTCTACTAATACAGCTTGGTTTGTAGGAGGAAAGAAAAAGATCTCTTAATTTCTTTCATTTCTATGAAATGTACTCTCTTTTCTTCACTATCTTCAAAATAAAAATATCACAGTTGTAGTTACATATCAATTTAGGACCTGAGAGTTTCTCTAGGATGAAATGTGCTCTAATGAAAAATGGAGGCTAATAAATTCCTGTTCAGTGAAAGTCAATCAATCAATCAAATGGAAATATAAAAAGCCACTATACCTGTTTCAATGCCTTATAATAAGAAAGATGGCTGACTTCCAAGGGTGCTGATAAGATAAGGGCATGCTCTCTAAAACTGCCACTGAACACTTCTGAATTAAATTTGACATCTTCATTAAGACAACCTAAACAGTGAACCTATATTAAAAGCAGGCCTTACATAGTATAAAACTAAAATATCCCATATAATGCTAGTTTCATTTTAAATTCATCATAAGGATATATCCATTGAAGTTTTCAAATGTATATTTGAATTAATGATAAAATATGTCTCCTATTCAGCTTTAATTGTAATGTAGTTAAAAGATTTCCATAAGTGAATGGATTTTTAACATAGTCATATAGATGATGACAGAATGTGAATTTATATCATGGCAAGCTCTATATCACATGTAATCAGATACAAACAATTGGGTAATTCAATCAGCCAGTGAATTCATGGTAAGGTAATAGACCTTATTGGATGATAAATGTTGGCTTTAGAAACACAAGACCTTCTGGGGTCAGGCCCCATTTAACATTCCATCTTCTTCCCCAATCACTTGCTCTTCTCTCCTGCTCCCTCACCCCATCGGATTGCAGATGTCATCTCTTCTAGTGGATATTACACCCCCACCTTAACCTCCTTCTACAAATACAACTCCTTTTTCATGACCCATCTCAAGTGTCATTTCCTCTGGGTAGCCCTCATGAACCCTTTATCTGTAAATGGAAGCTCTATCCTCAACATCATGCAGCAGTTTTGATTTCAATACTCTGAAGGTTGACCACTGTTTTGTATAGGTGTCCTTCCATCCCTCCCATAGGGTCTGCGTTTTATTTAATTTGAACAGTCCACACTGCCTGGCATGTCATAGGCATGGGATAAATGTTTGATGACCGATCTAACAAATGACTGCATAAAATGAAGTTTGAATCTTGTCTTTCAGTTTGAATAGTCATTTACTTAAATCATGAAAACTCAATAAAAGGACTGACATTTGTATTGGATATTTTAACTTTAGCTAAGTCTTCATTCATATACTTTAGAATAAAATATTACAAATGGAAAGGATATAAATTATAGGATATGAAAAAATAGACTATAATATGAGTGAAAGCACAATTCTAAAATGTGTCATATGCTTCTGCACCCTTTGGCAAAAGGATGAAAAGAAAGAACTAATCTGCATTTCTCCAGTTCTATTTTTGCCACTTATTAGATATGAAATCTTTCTGTAAAATGAGGTCAACAATATTTCCTTTTCTTACCTCACAGATTCCTCATATGAAAATGCATATGAGGGCGCCTGGGTGGCTCAGTTGGTTAAGCGACTGCCTTCGGCTCAGGTCATGATCCTGGAGTCCCTGGATCGAGTCCGGCATCGGGCTCCCTGCTCGGCAGGGAGTCTGCTTCTCCCTCTGACCCTCCCCCCTCTCAAGTGCTCTCTCTCATTCTCTCTCTCAAATAAATAAATAAAATCTTAAAAAAAAAAGAAAATGCATATGAAAATTCTTTCCTTGAGCTAAAATGTAAAGACCTTCTTTTTTATTGAGTCAAAAAGTTGATATACAGTATATTTTTGCATTAGAAATGATTGAGCATGATGAGCATTTAGCCCAATCACTGTCTAGCATACTTAGGGAGAATTTTCCTTTGAGAAATAAAATATTCATCATTTCTAATTATAAATGGTACTGTTGTCAAGACAACTTTTCTCATGAGGGATAGGATTATTCTAAAATGGTCTTTTTAAACAATTTTTTAAAACTCAATTCTTATTTACGAATGAAAACACTTCATCCTTATTAATATCTCATTACTCAAAATACTCTCAACAACTTAAAATAATTGTTATTTGAGGAAGGTTTCAATAGAATTCTCTTCCTTAGCTCTCCTAGGGAATTAGAATTCGTGGCATGAGAATTTAACTATGTAGCACTTCAATTAAAAGCAGGGAGTCTGGAACTAATGTTACATAAGTAGCAAGCACAATAGAGTTAGCATGCCCCATTAATGCTTGGCCATTGGGGCAAAATGACATCCTGAGGCATGAAGAACAAAAGGGTAATTGGATATATCAGGGATCTCATTTTAGCAAACATGAATCTACATGGCCATTCCTATAAGCATGATTCATTGCAACACTGCAAAAAGGAGGCATTCTTATATTGAAACTTTAAATAGGCAACAATATGCTTATCTCTTTAAGACTGTAATAAAGATATATACAAAATAGTCAATATTCTGAATCATAAAAGTGTAGTGTTATCATTATTCATATGATCACAATTATAAAATATTTATAATTTTTAAAAGATTATTTATTTGAGAAAGAGAGAGAGTGCATGTGCATGGAGTGGGGGGAGGGGCAGAGGGAAAAGGAGAGAATCTTCAAGCAGATGCCTGGCTGAACATGAACCCTGAGATCCTGATCTGAGCCCAGACCAAGAGTCGGAAGCTTAACTGACTGAACTACCCAGGTGTCCCTAAAATATTTATAATTTTTAAAGTTTTTTCATACAACTTTGTGAGCAAACAGGGCAGTGAGCCTCTAATTTAAAACAGGTAAATACCACTCTTCGAGGTCCACAGCCAGTAAGAATTCACTCACTTACCATTCATTCATTTATCCACCTTTTACAAAGTATCACTATGTGGCCAACACTGTACTATACATTGACAGAATACAAAGACTAAGGAGACTAATCTTTTCATTAGAAAATCATGTAGCAGATCCATTTTTTTTTAAACTGCAAATTCACTAAGCGTTATTGTATTTTAGTTCCCTAATAGCATAACAATATTCCAATGAAGATCTAGGCACAACAAAGGCTAAATTTAAAGAAAAAAAAAAAAAAAGCAAGTTTTATAGGGGAAAATATATGTAAATTTCCTTTTTTGCTAAAATCAAACAATAAGCTGGAGATTTACTTCTCTTGAAATTTAAAAAAGCAATTAATTAAGTATTTAGCACCTAATATACATCTATTACTATGTTCACCACCAAATAAGAAGGAAATAAAGACCAAAGTTTTTTTGTAACTGAGAACCACAAGGCTGTGTATTTCTGTGTGTGTATGTCTAAATTTGAGACAATCCAAATACAATTATACATTATCACCTAGAATATAAAGATATGTAGATAACTAGTGAAATAAGATTTAAAAAATTATACTTCCACAGAAAATTATAAAACATGTATTTTAAACTGTAAAAACAATGTCCTTGCACAATTTTATGTCCTTTGTCAAGATAAATGTAAATATCAAACTGGAAATTTTTATATTCTCTGAAAATGTTTTTTGACAAAATATACCCTAACCTAATTCAAATAAGCAAAACTACTCTACTTTCTTCCTTGAGACTAGAACCCAGAACCAAACAATTATGGAAATTCAAAACCACCTTAAATGATTCATTCCAGACGCCGAACTCAGGTGAAAATCTTTATTGTAAAGAAAGCAAGGTATGTGGGTTTTTAAAAAGACTTCATATAACAGTATCATGTAATTTTAATTATTTTATAAATTTGATGAGTTCAAAAAGCAGAAAAACTATTTTCTATCCTTATTAACCTAATCATAATATACTGTATCCAAAAGACTTTTGTTAGCATTAAAATGTTCTGTATTTTCTACATTGATTTTGTGAAAAGACTGTAAGATTATCTTGAATAAAAAATATCATACATTTGAAAAAAAATCATACATTTGAAAATAATAACCTTTTTTTTTCAGACTTTCCTAGGCATGACCATAATAGATTAATAATTTTAGTATTACAGGTTAAAAGATAATCAGTATAAAATACTGCATCTTTTTTTTAATACTGCATCATTTTTAATGAAGAGTATCTTTTACAAGGTTCTGTAAATGCCCAAGGCAAAGAAAGTATTTTTGCTTTGACAAATGGGCAACAGCAATGATGCCAAGCAACCTCAATAGAATATGGAATTGGCTCCCCCTGTTGGGCCTGAAAAGTTCACATTTTTGGCCAACACATCCTAGTTCTTAAAAAATAATAATAAAAAAAAGCAAAATGAACAATGTAAACAAAATTAAAGATCTACAAGTACATTGGACATCTATGTTTTTTTAAATAGATTTTATTTTATTTTATTTGTATTTGTTTTTAGATAAAAAGAAATCATGAAAATCAACATACGGTGACTGAAGAAAATCGGAATTAATTTTCAATTTTGTGAAATAGACAAAATGTCCAAATGAGGTATATAATTTCATGAATGTTATTGTGTTCTTTCATCATCTTAAAAAAAAAAACCCCACATGTCATCCTTTCAAATACACACAAGAAAACAGAACAGCTATTCCTACACTCAAAATATGGTCTGAAATAATGTTATTGTAATGAAATTTGTTTTTACCTTTGTCCATATGTAAAGAACTTTTTTTTAACACTACATCAAAAACTAATGATGTGCTATATTTGGCTAACTGAACATAATAATAAAAAAAAGTAAATAAATAAAATAAAAATAAATGGTACATTCTTGTTGCTCAGAGCAATGCAGAGGTTTATCTTTCTTAAGAAACTGTTACATCTCTTAGGAATGGCTGCCATGATTCAGCCCGTGGGAGGGCTGTCTAGCCTGCCTGCCCAAGCAGGTCTTGTAGGACAAGAGTGGAAATTCCTATAGAGCAAAGAGACAAAATCCCTAGTTGCTTATCAACGTGGTGCAGGAGGGGAATCATATTACACAAAGTAGTACAGCCACTGAAATCAATGTGAAATTACAACTATGAATAACAAGTTTATGTTAGTGAAAGTAAAAATTTACAATCCCAATTTGCAAGCAAAATATTTATCAACCTCCATGACACCACACTCCTCTCCTCAGTAAAGGCTCTACCAGCATCCTTATGAGGGCTACTGTAAAATACAACAAGATTTTTATACAAATGAGGTATTTTGAAGGGGGACAAAAATGAAAGAAAGTTAAAAATCACAAGTCAGCCTTAAAGACCTTCGATATCCAGCAACGTATCAAGATATTTCTTTCATATCCTACTTCTTTTTTCATTCTTCATAAGTCATTTTTTTAACTTTATTTTGTTACTTTTCTTAAAGTTGGTCATTTAGAAAGTTAAGGTTAATAAGCCTTATCAAAATGTCCAGAGCAGTAAAGGGGTCCCAATGTCATGACATAAGAGCGAATCTGTGAAAGCTGATTGCTTTCCTTTTAAAGAGCAGGTGAGCTAAAACTGTGGTCCCTGCCTTCACTACAGGGTCCCTGGAAGGCTCAGGGACTGCTGATTAAGCAGCACAGAAGGCAGGTACAAGTATCAGTTTCTTCTGAAAATTCCTACGGGACCATTTTCTTTCCAGAAAACTGAGAGAAAATACCCATCAATGCTCTCCTTCTTGCGCATATGCCTTTAGGACCCAGCACTCTAGCAAACATTGGTACTGTATCTTAGATACATATGGATTAAATAGGCTGAATGCACTGGCCTGGGAACTGAACCAATGTTTACAACATTGTTTCTATGGGAAAACATGTTCCAAATTCTAAATAACTTACAAAGGTTTGAATATACTGATAGAACTTTTTTGGTTGTTGAGAGACACATGATGAAGACAGGATATAGATTACAGTTGACTTGGATTCAATTCATGATAACTTTTTTTTACCTCCCACTCTTCCTCCTCTGGATGGCATAGGAACGCAAATGCCATGATTTACACAGGTATATAATTTTTTGCAACAAGAATACATAAAAATCTTTAGCAACTTTAATCTAATTCCACCATAGCAACCCTACCCTATTTCAGTTAGCTCTACTGACATGTATTGGTTTGAGGATTTTGCCTGGGGAATCTCAAAAATGCAATCTTCCAGATTTTGCTGGTTAGCAAACACAGATTTTACTATACTTGTTTTCTCTTTTATCTGGAATGAATCATCATCTGCTGGCAAATAGCTCATTTAAAACATCCAAGTTCTTAGCATTCAAGTTGAAGAGGGAAAAAAAAAAAAAAGAACATTTTGCCTCTAGACTCTGAGGCAGTTATTAGAACATTTAGAAATACAGAATGGTTACAAACTGAAGAATTTCTTGCAAACTTTAAAATTCAGGAAAACAAAGTTTCACTTCAGATAAATCCTTTAATTTTGAATTTATTACAAAAAATGTGAACCACATTTAAAACATCATGATTTATAATAGTACTTTTTTATTAACTATTTCAAAATAGTTTATCAAAGCAGGGTGTAATAAAGACTTTTTTTTAAAAGAAATGAGGATGGGGGCGCCTGGGTGGAACAGTTGATTAAGCGCCTGACTCTTGGTTTCGGCTCAGGTCATGATCTCAGGGTCATGATCCCAGGGTTGTGATCTCAGGGTCCTGGAATCCAGCCCCACTCAGACTCCAAGCACTCAGCATGGAGTCTACTTAAGATTCTCTCTCTCCCTCTGCCTTTGCCCATCCCCTCCACTCTCATGCATGCACTCTCTCTCTCTAAAATAAATAAATCATTTTTAAAAATTAAAAAGAAATGAGGACTAAGAAGTACAGTAAGGAAATGTGTGTGAATTAAACATAAAGAAGTGGCAAAAAAAAAAAAGCCTTGATCCAAGATAGAAAAAAAAAAAAAACGTCACTCTGAAAATCAAGATATATTAAGAGTAAACCACTTCCAAGGACAATTACAAGAGTTTCTGATTGCTCATAACATAAATAATGCTGTGTGCACAGGGCAATTTCACACTGACCCCAGCAAGTCATAAATAGAAAATCTCAAGTTAGAAAAGCTATCCCTTTCACTCACTTTTAGGTGGTTTCAATCTACTTGATGAAATCTTCACTTCGCTTTCCTTTTCAGAGTTTAAATTTAGTTAAACATATTGAAGGAAAATTCCCATTTGTTCACTTCACAGATATTCCACCACTCTGAGGGAGGGCGGCGTGGCCTCGGAAAAGAAAGTGGCACATTCAGGCAGCTCAAGCACAATGCCGTTTACATCCAGGAAGCCACGCATTTAATAAAACTTGGATAGTGGTAACTTCCTGAGGCTTACTCAGTATCTATAGTCCAGCATCAGGGAATGGAATATAAGGGCACAGTGGGGTTGTTTACACGTCAATCACTTGTCAGTTTCACCAGTGCTGTACAAATACCCCTTGTACTTGGAAACTTTTTTACCAATAGCTGTAATTAGAAATTTTAAACACAGCCATAGACACTTTTTCTCAAACTACTAAATTAAATCACCAGCAGACACAAAAGGAAAGGTAATGCCATGGAAACTATTGTGCAACTGAAAAAATACATTTTTTCCACTTGTTTCCAGTTCAGGTCACTGGTTTATTTTTGGTTTATCCTCCTTGTTATGCAACATTCCACTCTCCATACCTTTTTTTTTTTTTTTAACATTTGACATTTTAAGTAGGTGGAGTAATAAAATAAGTTAACTAATATCTCTGTGTTCAATGTGAAAGAATGTGAATCATAATACTAGTTTATTCTCATAAACATCACAAGAGGAACTGATGGACCTTTGTTTGACTTGCTGCTATTTTAGAATATCTAGAGTATGTAAAAGGTCAGTGGACAAGAAAATTTGTTTGAATGTGCTACCGGTTTTTAGACATTTTCTTGGATTGAAGAGATCTCATGTATGACAAGAAACATCACACAAATAAAGTGAAAATGCAGTTTCCTCTAAAAATTCTGCATCAAAGAACATGGTAATCTGAGCATGTAATAACTGTTTACACCTTATTTAATAATATATGTTCTTCCTTATTCTCCATTACTTCTCAAAAGTGGTCTGTTAAGAAAAGTCAAGCCAATAAATTTAAGTAGATTTACTTACAATTATGCCTTCTCAACTGAACATAGATTTAAGATTTTTAGAAGAGAAAAGATCATTGTGCACAGTAAGGATGTCTGTAGATACCTCCTTAAAATCCTGAAAGTAATATAAGATTTTTTTAAATCTTTTTAAAATTTTATTTTATTTTGTTAATCACCATATATTACATCATTAGTTTTTGATGTAGTGTTCCATGATTCATTATTTACGTATACACCAGGTGCTCCATTCACTACGTGCCCTCTTTAATACCCATCACCAGGCTAACCCATCCTCCCACCCCCCTCCCCTCTAGAACCCTCAGTTTGTTTCTCAGAGTCCATAGTCTCTCATGGTTCATCTCCCCCTCCAATTTCCCCCATTCGCCTTTCCCTTCCTACTTTTTTTTTTTTAACATATAATGTATTATTTGTTTCAGAGGTACAGGTCTGTGATTCAACAGTCTTACACAATTCACAGTGCTTACCATAGCACATACCCTCCCCAATGTCTATCACCCAGCCACCCCATCCCTCCCACCCGCCACCACTCCAGCAACCCTCAGTTTGCTTCCTGAGATTAAGAATTCCTCTTATCAGTGAGATCATATGATACTTGTCTTTCTCTGATTGGCTTATTTCGCTTAGCATAATACCCTCCAGTTCCAACCACTTCGTTGCAAATGGCAAGATTTCATTTTTTTGATGGCTGTGTAATATTCCATTGTATATATATACCACATCTTCTTTATCCATTCATCTGTTGATGGACATCTTGGCTCTTTCCATAGTTTGGCTATTGTGGACATTGCTGCTACAAACATTGGGGTGCACGTACCCCTTTGGATCACTACATTTGTATCTTTGGGGTAAATACCCAGTAGTGCATTTGCTGGGTTGTAGGGTAGCTCTATTTTCGACTTTTTGAGGAACTTCCATAGTGTTTTCCAGAGTGGCTGCACCAGCTTGCATTCCCACCAACAGTGTAGGAGGGATCCCCTTTCTCCGCATCCCCGCCAACATCTGTCGTTTCCTGACTTGTTAATTTTAGCCATTCTGAATGGTGTGAGGTGGTATCTCACTGAGGTTTTGATTTGGATTTCCCTGATTCTGAGAGAGGTTGAGCACTTTTTCATGTGTCCGTTGGCCATTTGGATGTCTTCTTTGGAAAAACGTCTGTTCATGTCTTCTGCACATTTCTTGATTGGATCATTTGTTCTTTGGGTGTTGAGTTTGATTAAGTTCTTTATAGATTTTGGATACTAGCCCTTTATCTGATATGTCATTTGCAAATATCTTCTCCCATTCTGTCGGTTGTCTTTTGGTTTCGTTGACTGTTTCCTTTGCTGTGCAAAAGCTTTTTATCTTGATGAAGTCCCAATATTCATTTTTGCCCTGGCTTCCCTTGCCTTTGGCAAAGTTTCTAGGAAGAAGTTGCTGCGGCTGAGGATGAAGAGGTTGCTGCCTATGTTCTCCTCTAGGATTTTGATGGAGTCCTGTCCCACATTTAGGTCTTTCATCCATTTTGAGTCTATTTTTGTGTGTGGTGTAAGGAAATGGTCCAGTTTTATTCTTCTGCATGTGGCTGTCCAATTTTCCCAACACCATTTGTTGAAGGGACTGTCTTTTTTCCATTGGACATTCTTTCCTGCTTTGTCGAAGATTAGTTGAACATAGAGTTGAGGGTCCATTTCTGGGCTCTCTATTCTGTTCCATTGATCTATGTGTCTGTTTTTGTGCCAGTACCATACTGTCTTGATGATTACAGCTTTGTAATAGAGCTTGAAGTCCGGAATTGTGATGCCACCAGCTTTGCTCTTCTTTTTCAACATTCCTCTGGCTATTTGAAGTCTTTCCTGGTTCCATACAAAATTTAGGATTATTTGTTCCATTTCTTTGAAAAAAGTGGATGGTATTTTGATGGGGATTGCATTGAATGTGTAGATTGCTCTAGGTAGCATTGACATCTTCACAATATTTGTTCTTCCAATCCATGAGCATGGAACGTTTTTCCATTTCTTTGTGTCTTCCTCAATTTCTTTCATAAGTATTTTATAGTTTTCTCAGTACAGATCCTTTGCCTCTTTGATTAGATTTATTCCTAGGTATCTTATGGTTTTGGGTGCAATTGTAAATGGAATTGACCCCTTAATTTCTCTTTCTTCTGCCTTGTTGTTGGTGTATGGAAATGTCACTTATTTCTGTGCATTGATTTTATATCCTGCCACCTAACTGAATTCTTGTATGAGTTCTAGCAGTTTTGGGGTGGAGTCTTTTGGGTTTTCCACATAAAGTATCATGGCATCTGTTTGTTTTTTGGGTTTTCTTTTTGATAACTTTTGATAACTGCTCTTTTTTTATTTTTTAATTTATTTTATTATGTTATGTTAATCACCATACATTACATCATTAGTTTTTGATGTAGTGTTCCATGATTCACTGTTTGTGTATAACACCCAGTGCTCCATTCAATACATGCCCTCTTTAATACCCATCACCAGACTAACCCATCCCCCCACCATCCTCCCCTCTAGAACCCTCAGTTTGTTTTTCAGAGTCCATAGTCTCTCATGGTTCATCTCCCCCTCCAGTCCCCCCTTCATTCTTCCCCTCCTGCTAACTTCTTTTTTTTTTTTTAACATATAATATATTATTTGTTTCAGAGGTACGTGTCTGTGATTCAACAGTCTTACACAATTCACAGCGCTCACCATAGCACATACCCTCCCCAATATCTATCACCCAGCCACCCCACCCTTCCCACCCCCCACCACTCCAGCAACCCTCAGTTTGTTTCCTGAGATTAAGAATCCCTCATATCAGTGAGATCATATGATACTTGTCTTTCTCTGATTGACTTATTTCGCTCAGCATAACACTCTCCAGTTCCATCCACACCGTTGCAAATGGCAAGATTCCGTTCCTTTTGATGGCTGCATAATATTCCATTGTATACATATACCACATCTTCTTTATCCATTCATCTGTTGATGGACATCTTGGCTCTTTCCATAGTTTGGCTATTGTGGACATTGCTGCTATAATCATTGGGGTGCTTGTACCCCTTTGGATCACTACATTTGTATCTTTGGGGTAAATACCCAGTAGTGCATTTGCTGGGTCATAGGGTAGCTCTATTTTCAACTTTTTGAGGAACTGCCATAGTGTTTTCCAGAGTGCCTGCACCAGCTTGCATTCCCATCACCAAAATACTAGCCAATAGGATCCAACAGTATATTAAAAGGATTATTCACCATGACCAAGTGGGATTTATTCCTGAGCTGCAAGGGTTGTTAAACATCCACAAATCAATCAATGTGATACATACATTAATAAAAGAAAGAACAAGAACCATATGATCCTCTCAATAGAGGCAGAAAAAGCATTTGACAAAGTACAGCATCCTTTCTTGATCAAAACTCTTCAGAGTACAGTGATAGAGGGTACATACCTCAATATCATAAAAGCCATCTATGAAAAACCCACAGCGAATATCATTCTCAATGGGGAAAAACTGAGAGCTTTCCCCCTAAGGTCAGGTACACAGCAGGGATGTCTACTGTCACCACTGCCATTCAACATAGTACTAGAAGTCCTAGCCACAGCAATCAGATAACAAAAAGAAATAAAAGGCATCCGAATCAGCAAAGAAGAGTCAAACTCTCACTCTTTGCAGATGATTTTTTTTTTCTTTTTCACTTTATTGAGATAAAAAGCTTCTCGGGCAGCTCAAATAATTTTCAAGGGGTTTGAGGGAGGACTTAGACTGAACAGGCAATAAATAGAGTTGGACTGACTAGCCATTAAGACAGTTGATGTGTCTTCTGCCCAAGTACAATCCTGAGTAAGAATTTTCCCTAAAAGTCATGCACAAATCAAGAGTTGCCAGAGGAGAGGTAGGTGAGGGGATGGGCAAAAGAGATAAAGGGGATTAAGAGGTACAAATGTCCAATTATAAAATAAATAAGTTACAGAGATGAAAAGTACAACATAGGGAATATAAAATTGTAATAACGTTTATATTATATGGTGCCTACACTCACCGTGGTGAATACTGAATAATGTTTAGCATTGTCAAATCAATATGTTGTACACCTGAAAATAATATAATATTGTATGTTAATTATACTTCAACTTAAAAGAAAGTCACTTGCACGAATTGACCTTGTTCTAAATTAAAGTTAAATTAATATTTTTCCATTGAAATGGAATTTGGAAATTATTTGCCCCAGAGGTGTTCAAATTAAGATTGTTGCATACACAGTGTTTCAAAGAGCCTCAGGAGCTTTCCAAAGTAGGGGTGTCTGTATCAGCCTTCCTTCAGAGAAATCTTGGTTAATCTATGTTATATATGGTCATTTTGTATCCCAGGTTCACTTTTAAATGGAATTCAGGGACAGAAAAATTAAAATTAGAAACATGTAAGACACACACACACACACACACAAAGAAACATTTAAGACATTAAGACACAGTTCTTATGCAATTTTCCAATAATGGAGTAGTGAGAGATATGTGGCTGCCAATCCCTCTGCAAGGGCCTTCTCAAGCAGTCACTTCTAACACCAAATTACTTTGGTTGAGCTATCTATACCTAGCATTTGATTCTTCTCTGAGAGGATAACACCTCTGAGGTTTTAAAAATTTTTTGATGAAGTAGTAACTAGGTAACTATTTCTTTCTTCTATATAATTCAAGTTTCTTCAGTTGATTCTCATATATCATTCAGGCCTTTTGATACCTTCTGTTGTTCTCTGAATGTCTTTCAGTTTATATTATAATGTCATGTCTCAATATGAAATGGCCTATTTTATGGAAAATATGAATTCCAAACATGGCTTTACCTTTTATAGTGAGGCTAGTCAATTTTAAGCTTTTGCATCTATAAACTAAGGGATATAACAGCTCCTTTTTAAAATATATGTTATTTTATATATTTGTATACACATTATATATACATATTTTTAATATATATTATTTTACATATATATATATATATATATATATATATAAAACTGGGTGTGGAGCCTAATGTGGGGCTTGAACTCACGACCCTGAGATCAAGACCTGAGCTGAGATCAAGAGTCAGAAGCTTAACTCACTGAGCCACCCCCAGTTGCCCCTCTAACAGCTCCTTCTTAAAAGCATGTTACATGTATAAATTGAAAATCCATGTATTACAGCTTCTTAGGAAAGACAAACACATGTGAATTTCCTTTCCCTTTTCCTTAGAGCCAAAACTATTAGCCAGAATTAAAAACAAAACAAAAACCTTCTAAGTAATAATGGAGAATTTATGAGAGAGAACTTAAACATTTACCCAGTGGCCTCAGGATAAAAACCTCAGTGTATGAAACATGAGACACAGTAGAGCTAAGGCCTTTGTATGTTCACCTGGTTTTATACAGAGCCCAGCATAGCACCATTAACACATAAGTACTTTCTAAAGACAAAAAAATAATGAAAAGCATCATGTACAATTCTGTGAATTTCAGGAAGATGCCTTTAAATAGCAATGAAAACAGTACAAAATGGTAAGAAAAGGAAAGAAAAAGGGTCTTGGGCCCTGGAGCAGGTTTGGACCAGACAGCATAAAGTCTCAAGAGGACCTTTACATGGGGAGCCTGGACCCATGAGCCATGGGGAAGGTTCCTCTCCCATAGGCTGGGCAACCCTGGGCAGGTCACATAACATTTCTGGCACCTGTTTCTTCTGGCATAGTTTCTGAGGTGCTTTTCAGCATGGGAATTATATCATCTTTGTATTCTCATTTGAAAAATGAAGACCCCATTAATATATCTCCTAGTTCTTTGGACAACAGAATAAGGGAAATAGGTCTATGTGTCAGGAATAAAGGTAAGAAGTGATTCCAAACCCTGAAACAGCAGTAATGCTTTTCTATTCATGATTCTATTTCATGCTACTGTGAAAATGAATAAAGGGAAGACTCACTAAAGTAGACACAGGGGGAGCAGTAGACTCTAACATTACAGGAAGAACTGTCAATTACAGACCCCAACAGAAGAATAAGCAACAAGAATCATCAATTACAGGCGGCAACAAGGAAAGATGTATATTGCATCTTCTACAAGAAATTGACTACCCCTTCAACTCATCCTATGAGAACCCCCCTCTTTCCTCCAATGGACTTTCAGTCAAAATAACCCCTCCCAACTCCATCCTCTTCTCCATAAAATAAGGTTCTTCCCCTTGGTTTGTTGGACTTGGCTATGGTTTTGCCATAGCTTGCCTGCAATTCTCTGTTATTCCTGAATAAATACTTCTTGCTGGTAAAATAACCGGCCATTTTATTTTTAAGATTAATACTACTATAGGTTAAGAACTTCATTTGATAATCATTTGTACTCAATTAATCAAAACACTTAGGGAACTGGCTTTCTTCATTGTTTATATAGGCTTTTTAAAAAATTTTAAAATCTTGTTCTCTACCTAAAACCATCATGACTCCACATGCAATTTC
Organism: Neomonachus schauinslandi; assembly: GCF_002201575.2. NCBI lineage: Eukaryota > Metazoa > Chordata > Mammalia > Carnivora > Phocidae > Neomonachus > Neomonachus schauinslandi. Next base: position 187,831,121 of record NC_058404.1, read on the forward strand.
ATTGTAAATACCCCTTTATAAAAGATCTATCTTTCTCTTTTCCTAAAATAGCATTACCCTGGATTGGGACTTTGGAATATGTCATTATTTTTGTGACTGATCTCCAGGCTTCAAGCCTCTCTTGACTTCAAGTCACAATCCTAATCCTTCCCCAAAACATTACGTTGGTCAGATGACCCCTGCCTACCAAATGAAGTCTGAATGAGGTCCTTATTAGCCTAGTATTTCAAAGCCTTTAAAATGGTCCCAATTTATATTTCATAGATTACCTCTCCCTAGTTCAATACCACAAATGCATGAAATTTTTCTTAGTTGCTAAACATATCTTTTAACCATTTCAACTGATGTCATTCTCTTCATAAGAATGCTTTTTTTTTTCTGTCTTATGCTTTTGGAAAGTACAGAAATCCATTTAAAAAGGAATCCCTGTGTTGCTTTCCTAAGTTCTGCAGTCAGAAATGATTTTTACTCTTCTAGAGCCTTGTAGCACCCGAATGACTCAACATTATCCAGGACACTAATGGAGCTTCTCATCACTCAATCACATAATAGTAGTCGAAAAAAGATTAGGAGGTTGTTGTTTCCTCGGAAAATAGATTAGTCCATTAGCCAATCGTCTAACCAAATAGTCACATTCTAACTAGTATAATACAGAGAAGGAACAAACTTTTGTTTTAATCAGTAATCATCACATTAGACCTCATACGAACAGTTGTGATTTTATTACTGCTAATAAATAGGAAAAAGGATTCTGCAATTAATATGTTTGAAACTCAAAAAATTCCATAAACACGGTCTACTTGGAACTCTGCCAACCACTTCCACATATCCTTATTTCTTTCTTATAGCAAATCTTTGAATTAATTATTATTTTCAAACTACAGAGAAAGACACTGAAGCTGAGAGTGGTTAATAATTTCGCCCAAATCACACATTTTAGAAAGTGGCTGGGCCATGGTTCCAGTTCAGATATTCTGACTCCAAGCCTATCTGTCTATTTTATGATTAGAATCCTACCATCCATGCATTAGTACCATGTCCTGGAGGTGGAGAAGAAATGAGGTAGTTGCTTTACACCTGCAGTTTTAGAGGATGCCAAGGAACAAGGAAGAAAAGGCTCATCATAAACTACTCATCTGAAAGGGGAATTGGCTAATGAATCTTGATATCGGTGTATCTGCTTTCCCAGAAAGGAAGACATGGAGATGGATGCGAGTGTGGATCAAAGATAAACCTTAGCCACAGTCCAACCATTCTCGTCCACAGCACATGCATAGGAATAGCTGGTAAACATGTGACTCTGTCTCTGTCTCTGTCTCTGTCTCTGTCTCTCTCTCTCACACACACACACACACACACACACACACTGTGGCATAGGACGTCCCGGATGTCATTACCCAGAGTTCACTCGTCCCTTTCTTAAGGCATCTGAAAATGACATCAAGAAAAAGCTGCAAATCAGCTTGGAAACTACCATGACATTGGAATTATTCGTGAAATCAAAGTTCTCCGTAATTATTTTGTTCATGGATCACCATCAGTACAATGTTTTGAGCACACCCCTCCCATTTATAACTTATTCATGTGTTTTTAAATTAGTGTTACTTTACCAATATGCTATGTCTATATATAATATACTATGAATATTTAAAATATAGACAAAGGTAGAAAGTTTTCAGAATCGAGAGAAAATTTTAAATAGAGATTTAAATAGAAAATTTTAACATTTTCTTCCTGTCTCGGGCCATACTATTACATATAATGCCTCTGTGAAAAAATTCTAAAGGATGCCTCTTAGAGGCAGACAGAGCACAGGTAGCAGGGAGCAGGCTGGATTTCATCCCCCATTCTCATCAGCCAGGCAGTGGCATGCAATGTGCAATATGCACCACAATTATAAGATCACTAAAACATAGATTATGTTAAGCAATCCTTGAAGGATGCGTATGCCACACTGAAGACACTGAATTAAATTACAACTGTTTACAGAATGCTTTTTCAGGAATGATTTAGATATCTGGAAAGTATCTTGGAAGTGCAAGAAATACATTTAATCGTTTAGAAAAAGTCTCTCTGGGCCCTACCCAAGCCGAGTACTATGCTAAGCACTGGGCAAGCATCTCAAGACTATATTCAGTCTATTTTTCAGGTCAACAGAGACACAGATGAGAGAAATAGATGAGTGATGACAATATTAACAGGGTGCTGGGGCTGTCCAGATGAGGGACACCTGTTCTAGCTTCAGTGAAGTGAAGCCCAGTGAAGGTAAAGTCTAATCGGAGCCCTATAATAAGAGAAGGAAATGGGGATATGGATTTCAGGCAGGGAAAACAGTGGCCGTTCCTGAAGACTTTACTGTTTTCCAGTATTTAGGTTCTAAATAAGACATATGAAAAATAAGGAACTATATAAAAAATAAGGAACTAAATAAGGAACACTAACCCCTTTTCTACAAACCATAAGTGGAATCTTGTGAGAAACACATGAAAATAGGCTGACAAGACAATGTTTGGTGGCATTCATTCAACACATTTACTGAGTACTTAACGATATGCCAGACACTGCTCAAGCTTTAGAGAAACAATAATGAGTAAAAATCCATCCCGTTTCCAAGAAGCTCTAGTGAAAAAAAAAGCATTCGCAAAATAATCATACAATACACATATATTTAAAACCAGGTAATCGTTACACTGTGGAGATGTATAAAAAGAAGATTTATCCTAGAGGATCATAGAAGTCTTCCCGGAGGAAGTGGTGTTTGAACTGAAATATGAAGATCTCAACAGAATCAAACAGGGATACTATGGGACAATGACCAGGAATAAGAAGGCAGCAGGTGGCTGAGTAGGTAGAGCGATAGGCCTGGGAATGTGCATATGCAAAGGCCCTGTGGAATTGAAAGCAACACATACAGGACTGCAAATGCTTATACAGCTAGAATGTACAGAGAGGAGAGGAAAGTGAAGAAAGCAGAATGAAGCTAAAGCATGAGGGGCAGCCTGTGCAGGGTCTCACTGGCCCACTATGAATGGGGGTTTCTATCTTCAGTGCAAGGTCATGAACAAAGAGAGCCCTTCAACCTCTGCAGGTCACATCCAACCCCCCCAACCCCCCCACTTCCCTCCCATCTCTCCTTTCCTTCAACAAACACTGATCAATCATCTACCAGTCTACCACACATGATGCACTATCTAGAATGTTGAGGATACAACCATGAAGAAAACAGGATCTCCGTCCTCATGAAGCTCAGATTGAGGAGAAGACAGATTTTAAAAATCTGTAAAATGGCATAAATTATTTCTACACTGCAGGGTTTCTCTGAGGATCCTGTAAGACTGTATGATCAGATATTTATAAACTGCTATGCTAAAAAAAAAAAAGACTTTTATGAGTTTTCTCTTGGGTCTATTAACTTAGGATGTGGCAATGAGGCACCTGTGGATTCATAATATGAAACTTTGGAAGTGGAAACTGGAGTACAGATAAGGCAAAGATGAAATAAAGAAATTCTAACCAAGAAAATACAACAATAGCAGCTACTTAAAGCAAACCTGTGTTATGGGTCTGGCACTGTACCTTGCATAAATTTTATTTTTAATCACCTCAAAAACATGAAATGTAGGTTTTATTACCCTGATATGTGAAAATGAAACCCAAAAAAATAAACAATTCTAAAAGGTTCAGTTTTACACACCTAAACTAAAAGTTGCTATAAAAACAATTTTTGTCTTAATTCCTATGGTAAAATCAAATGAAAAATTAAAATGTAAGTTCTTAACTGTGGTGCACACTGTTGGCTACTTCCTCACATCAGTCAGCATCCCCTCCTCTTTCCTAATAGAATCCTGATCTGATTCAGTCACCCAACCATCCAAAAGTCCAGAAAGATATCTTAACACACTTAAAACAATCACTATATGGCATTTCTTTGGCAACCCCTGGTCTAAAGTTATGCACTTCATCTAAGTTGGTTCAACTGATTCAAGAAAGGGATTTAGAATTCATTTGATAGTGGGAGAGATATCTCCTTCCCTTCCTGTTTCCCACTTTCTCTTCCTTTTCTCTACACCTTTTTCCCCCCTCTCTTTCTCCCACTGAATATGAACCAGGAAGCAAGGAGCCTTAATTAGCACGGATGGCCATTTTGAGACCGGGACAAAGTCGTAGGACAAGCTGACACTGAGGATGGAGAAATAGAAAGAAATTAAAAGCTATGGCTGGACCTACCTCGGCAATTCCTGCTCTGAGAAATAACAATTTTCTCTATTTGAAGCCAGATTCAGACAGGTATCAGTTATTTGTAACCAAAAGCATATAACTAAGCCGTTAATCATGACCACCTATTTTCTATACTTAAATGATTTATGTCTCATTGATACATTAAAGAAAACAAGACCTTAGTATCAAAGAGCTTTTCCTGCAGGCATTCACAATAAGCCAGCTGACATGAAATATTATTCTGGGTATAGGATCATCATCCCAGCATTTCAAAAATTTAAATGAAATGTTCTAATTTTCAAGCACATGTAACAGGTAAGGAAACCAGGCCAGAAGGGTGTTTCCCACCAAGCACACTGCTAATAGCAGACCAGAGTTTGAACACCATCTTGTCTGCCACTGAAACTTGGCTCTTTTTACTACAGCATGCTGACTCACACACCATTTTTTAAAATTCTAAAATAAATTAACACAACATGTTCCCATAATAAATATGATGAAACTCTAGAACTGCAAGACTTGTTTACCTGAACATCTACACATGCTGTGTTTTTTGTTTCAAATATGAACTATTTAAAAATCACATAGAGTGTTACTTCAACTTTACTCTTTTTTTTCAGACTGAATTTTTCTGTTTCAATGATAGAAATCTGGCCTGGAGGAAAAGAATGAAAAGTCCTCATTAAGTCTATTTAACAATAAATAGACTTTATTTATGGAGCCCCTACTATGCACCTAACACAACGGTAGGTGCTTTGGGAAGCGCAGAAGTGAAAAAGACTTAGGACCTGCCACCAGAAGCTTGAATTCAAGGAGAGAGAAGAACACACTCACTGTGCTATAAAACAGCTGTTCCATAAAACTAACGGTGGCATAAGAAGGACTCTGAGGCATGGCTGAAAAGGAGCAGGCTCAGATGAAGCTCTCCCCCAAAAAAGACTCACAGAAGAAAGACACATTGGAGTTCATTATGGTCAGTCCTAAAGTAAGCTCATTTAGCCAACAAAGCAGTTCCAACCATGGGCCAGGACCTTAGGTGGTAGTGAGATAAATAAAATATGACCCCTGCTATAACATCCTCTTGAGATACAAGGCATACTACCAGCAAAAAAGCAGATGGGAGATATTTTGTTAGGCAGCACAGGATAAGGAACAAACACTCCAGAGAAGAAGGCTCATGTGGGCTAGCCTAGTGTGTGAGACCTCTAAATGGAGAGTGCTATTCGCCTGAGGCACTGAGTACATGGGGTCACATTTTCCTCTGTGAAATCAGGTAGGCCTTCCTAGTGGAGGATGCATGGTCTGGATCTTGGGTAGTAAACAGAAGTTTGCCTGGGGGAAAAAGGCGGAGGAAATATCAGAAGCAAAACTCCAGAGGCTCAAGGACAGCTAACCTACCTGTGTAACTCTTCAAGTACATGGTATAATAAGAAAACATCAGAAAATGAGAATGATCACAGCAGGAGTTTAGACCACAGACACTAGGTGTTAGTACAGCTTTAGAGAAAAATAATAGTTCTGTTATTTACTTACTAGCCCTCTACCTGCCACTGGGACAAATTACACCATCTTTTGGGTTTCAGTTTTCTCATCTGTAATTTGGTTCATATTGTTGAAGATCAAATGAGCAACTATGAATATGAGTAAAGTGCTTGGAAGAGCTCTCTGGTCACGTACTCAATCTATGAAGAACCTAGTTGGGAGCTACTCAGCTGACTTCAACCCTTCCCTCCTCATCACCATCTCTCCCTCCAATCAGAAAATATTTATCTTCGTGGAATGAAGGCTGTATGAGAGTAAGGCACCAAAGTCTCTACATATTTGCTCTATAGGCTGCCTCTAGCAATACACACAAATGTCTCTGTTTAACCTATTAAAAAAAAAAAAAAAGTGCTTTGATTTGTGGCCAGAAAAATAACAATGGGTAGTACGGTCTCCTGAGTAGTTTCTACAAGCTTCAACTAACTCAAGATTATAGGCAGAGCACACGCCCTCGATGCCAACTTCCAAAGTCCGTCCGCTAAATAGTCTATGGGGCCAGGATCAGCAAAGGGCTGCTTCCCAGAGACTCACCCGTGCCCTACACCGCAGGCCTCATTGCTGACTCCCTTGCCTGCCTTACCCTCCCTCATGCACTTCCCCGTTTCCCAGGTGCCCAGCTGAGCTGTCATGATTCACTGTCTCTGTAGGGCTGGATTTGCTAAGATAAGATAATGGCCTTTTATGTGCAGGCGCTGTGAATTCCTCTCCACTCCTTGGACAGGGAAGACAATTTAAGTGGAAAGGAATAAATTGCTGGATTTAATACAGTGACCAAACACAAAAGCCTAATAAAAATGTCAGAAGTACACACTCTAGGATGGCAAAGAATTGTGGAAGTGCACTGAATGATGTACGCTGGGCTTTAGCAACTCCTGGAAGGATACAAAGTGACGACATTAAACCAGCTGCCTCAGTTGCTTCCTTTCAAATCAGCCATTTCAACTTTGTAGCCATTTTATAGCACTCTTGTTTTATTTGCAAGTTAAACAAAATCACACAGGCACACAAATGTGTCAAAATATTAGGAAATAATGATACATACTATAAAAGGCATAGAGAAATCTTTTTTTCAGGCTTCCATAAATAGAACAGACACTTTATATCACAGTGAGTAAACTGTTACTAAAAGCCACCCACGTATCAGTGCATATCTTATATTGATATAAGATACAAGAGATATTGATTGAACAAGTTTACTGTTACTCTCTTTAAACAAACACTATGAAGGGACAACAAATGCAAACATATTAAGAGGTTAAAGCTTCAAATGCTCTCTGAGGCTCATGTGTCGTGAAAGATGGCTCTATGGATCCTTCGTACTATCTGCACTTTACCTTCAGCCGATGAGTATTTGAGTGTCCAGATATGGGAATACTGCTCTACGGTGAAGAGATGGATATGCCCAAGCCCTCAAGGCATGTACAGCCTAGAGAGGTGATTTTGTGAACAAACTAATATTTACAATATAGATATCAAACAATACAAACAACAATTGTATCAAACAATACAATATATAAATATTATATATACTAGACTTAGTCAAATACTTTTAATTTCCTAGGCTAGAGGTGTGTGAATCGATCATGTCCAAAAGTAAGTGAAAACATCTGCATACTGGAAGGTGGCTAGTGTTTGGTCTTTCACAGCCCCACAAGGGAAGGGACCTCCCCCCCCAACCAAGCAGGGTGGAGGCGCCCTCCGAATGGCAGCAGGGCCTGGGTAGTGGAAAAGCCAGGTGTGATTTCAACATTCCAGAAGCAGAACTGGGAAGACAGAGAACTCTGAAAATGGAGAGCTCATGAAGCATGGGAAAAAAGAAAGAAGGAAAGAACAAGTAGCTTCTAATGTGTCTCTCTGCATGGTTCAGTTTCCCATTCTAAAACTGGGGTGGCGGTAGGGGGTGGGGAGGGTCTCAGCTAAAAACCAGAAAGCAATGACACATGATTTTAATAGATGATGGCAAATGTTTGGTAATTTTTCTTCAACCAATTCAAGAAATGTTTGATTTATGAAAAATATTTAACATCCATTGAACTCTGTGGCAGGTGCATTACATCTTCTAATCCTGTCAAGGACTCTCTGACATTGATGTTCTAATTATCTCCATCTTAAAGAAGAAGATACTGAGTTAGAGAGGTTAAGTAACGTGTTCCCAGTCACACAGCCAGGAAGCTTGGAAGCTAGGATTCAAATTCTGGCAGACTGTTGCAAAGCTTATATTCACTCATTCAACCAATATTTCTCGTGCATCTACTACCATTCTCTGCCTTTGTGGAACTTGTATTTTAATTGGGAGAGAAAGACAACCAAATAAATAAATAGAACATACAACATGATAGTGATGATGGAGCCTAAAGAGAAAAAGAACATGGAGAAGTGGGAAGAGAGGGTTAGGGTACTGAGCTTACTTAGGCAGAGGGAACCTAAACTATTACAAAATGCATTCTATTTTATGCTTTTAATAAAATCCAGAAAGTAAATGTGTTTGTAAATACCGGATAAGATGTAAAGTAAATTATTTTATTAAACCCATTTAATATCAGGCTTTGAAGTAGTTTTGTTTTAGCCATACCATGGTATTTTCTTTGAAATCCCTCAATATTTAATTAAGAATTGGCAGTCAAAGTAGCATTCCATGGAACTAAGAGAAGGGACCATAATTTTCAGTACAGATCAGGATAAGATCCTATCAGATATATGAAAAAAGTTGTCTTAGGAGATTTATAATACTATTAATTCTTTTTTCCTTTTATTCCTGTCTCTAACCCATCATATCTAAGTTGTTTTGTCATTTAGTCCCAGAGAGATAGGTTTTGGAAAGAAATACTCAACAAATGAAATTGTATGTTGATTCAAAGTCCATTGATCATCCACAAGTTGTACCTAAAACATTTTTAAAAACTACTTTTGGAAAAGCAGTCATTCCTCAGAAAAGCTACAGATTGTTGTTATTTGAATTAATTGGTATAAATAGGGGAAGGATGGTAAGAGGGGGATATAGTCAAATAGCTTTGTCAAATAACTTTGAGAAGCAAATTTTTAAACATTAAACAGATTTCTTTACTGCAGGGTATACAAATGTATACCCTGTAGATAAATATACAAATGTACATGCAGTCACCAAGGGGATAGGACTTTCATTATTTTCCAACACATTTGACCACAGAATACATTTCTCTTAGATCACTGGAGAGCACACATTAGGAATCGCTGTTTTGAAATATAATAAACATAAAATAATCAGTGTAGAAATAAATACAAGGCACTAAAGTAAAATATGCTTGAGAACTGGGGAAAACAACTATACTTATAAAACATCTAAACCTGAATCATCTTATAAGAATATAACAAAAGTAACTACCTTGCAATAGACATCACACTCATGATATGGATATAACATTTGGAAATAACATATTTATCTACAGCTTAATAGTTCAGCGTACTCAATTTATAAAAATAAACCAATATCTGGATTTCTTGTTGTTTTAAACCACTTTGTTCTCTCTAAGTCAATGTATAGTTTCTGAACAAGAAGGAGAATAAGATTGTCTATTTTAAAAACATTCTGTTAATATTTATGGTTCTTCTTTGCCCCTCTGTCATACTTAGTTCAAGCTTTTATCCGATTTTCATCTAGTATCCCATCTTAGGACAATAGAAAGATGTCTGATAACTCAGAAAAGAACAAAAAGTAACGTTAGTAATAGTTGAGCTTCCCTGTAAGACTGAAAAGAATGAAGAAAAATTCTTTCTATACACCCTTAGGTGAAAACTCTTGCCCTGAAATATGATAATTGATATATGTCATGATTTTTCAAGTAATTATTATAACTACAAGTGTTATTCTTGTTCACACAACTTCACTTTTTTAATCACACTATTTGCCGCAGTAATTTCCCGCATCAAGTAAATTCCAGGGGATTACATGGTGGGTGGGGAGAGGAAAAAAGGTATTTCCTTTTATCAAATGTAACTATGTTGCTTTCTCATTCCATCACGTTCCCATGTAATAACAGAAGAATCCAGGGTGGTCACTTGGAGTACCTGATTAACACCTTTCCTTGAAACTATTAATTAGGTGTGGAATTCATTCCGCTTAAAGACAGGGAAAAAAAACCATACCAACTCAGAAAGTGAGCTCGCCTTTTGGAAAAAGACTCCAGATTTCAGTTGCCTTCAGGGTATTCAGGTTCTATACCTTCTATGTTCCTCAAAAGGTCAGGGAAATGTCCAGGGTGCACAATGCATTTACTAGGCAGAATTACAGACAATGATGGCTCTTACTCTCAAACCTATTACAATCAAAAGCTGATAACACAAACAAGAACATAACCTGCATCAACCAATGCCAATTTCTCCTTTGATTTGCCTTGTTTGATTTTTAACTCATCTCTTCATGCTACCATTAGTGATGTTTGAAAGGCGGGTGATTATTGAAACTACTTCAACTGTACACCACTATCCTCATATTGAGGGATTACCATGTATCAGGATAACCACTTAATAACACATAACCATAAAATCTCCTTTAATTGTTTTTTTTTTTAATCTAAGCTTTCAAACAATTCACATTTAATACCAAAGCCATGCAAAATATAAGCAGGCTGTATTTATCTAGAAAAGAAACTGCCTTTATTTTTTAAATTGCTAATAGGGGAGAGAACAATCTAGAAATCACTCATCCACAATATAATTATCTAATTCCTGGTTTATTACCATGAATAATTCCACCATCATAATTCTTGCAAGTCCTGTGAAGAGTTTCCTATACATTTTTTTAAAAAAGAGCTAGAATTATGGGATATATTTCAATCTCCTTCCCTTCTCTGCATTATGTTTGAGCATCCCCTAGAGACCAGGAAGTCTGTGCTAGGTTCTGGTGATAGGATGGTGAACACACCAGATGTGGTCACTCTCTTATCTGACTTACTATACACTTTTATAAGCAAAGAAACTCATCTTCAAAAAAAGAAATCAAGTACCTCTGCTCAGTATCTGCAGCTGGTGGTGACCAAAAGAGCTAAGAATGTAACTAGGATATCTTCTGACTTCTGATCCAGTGTTCTCTTCACAACACAATATATTTCATTCCAAGTTCAAGCTGTTGTTAATCTTTTTCAGGCTTAATTTCCAACAAGCATTCAGTTGGAAAGTACTGATTAAGCAACCTACATTAGGCTAGATCCTATAAGTAAAACATGACACAGGGTTCTCTGTTAACACACACATTATGATTAAAGAATAATATGTAACCACATATTATAGGACACAGAAAATAACAGTTTAAAAATAAAACAAAAATAAAAATAACATAAAATATATAACATTTACTGGTATATCAAGCATCCTACTAATCCTTGTTTATTTAGCGAATAATTTACTCCATACAGCACTTCCATAAGGTAAATTCTATTTTCCTCCCTTTTTTTACACAAGGGGAACCTGAGGCACGGGACAGGTAATTGAATGACATTCTCAAGGCTACACATTAAGTGATTCACTCCTATGCAGTCAACAATCTATAGTCATAACCACTATCTTATAATCAATGATCATTGGGATGTAATTTACTGAAGCAGTTGAGAAGGGTTTCATAAAGGAGGTGAGGCTTATTATATGAACAAGTAAACTATGCTACTCTAAATTGGAGGCAAGAATGGAGGCCAGAAATGTGCTGAGAACTTCTGGCGAGTAACCGCAAAATCAGCTTGCCCAGGATATAGCGTGCAAGCTGTGATAGCAGGTATAAAGTGAAAGAAGTAATATAGAACTAAATTATAATTGGTCTTGAAAGACAGGCAAGAGAGTTTTATGCAAAAGGGAAGTTAATTTTAACTCATCCAATCCCTGTGGAGTAGGATACAGAGTATTTCTAGGTATCCTATCTCCCAATCTCATTATATGCAATGGTTCCAATAGAATAACTATCAAATATATTTGTTACAGCATAATCGTTTGTATTTATTTATTTTTTTAAATGTTTTATTTATTTATTCATGAGAGTCAGAGAGAGAGAGAGAGGCAGAGGCAGAGGGAGAAGCAGGCTCCCCGCCTAGCAGGGAGCCCGATGCGGGACTCGATCCCAGGACCCCAGGATCATGACCTGAGCGGAAGGCAGACGCTTAACCATCTGAGCCACCCAGGCGCCCAATCGTTTGTATTTAGAGCAGTTATTCCTATTTTTTAAGAAGAAACTTGGCGACTTTACCTGTAATAAATCCTAAGATCTTTCTTTTTATTTATTAGTCAGGGATTCCAAATAGTTAATGTATAAACCTTAACACTGACTTTCTCAATATAAGAGCGTAACATTGCCTTTTTTTTTTAGCATAGAAGCAACATAATTATCTATATTAAGTGAAATGTCCTAAAACTTCTAGTTTCATGTCCTAAAAATTTCTAGTCCTCAAGCATTTTGAACATTCACAAAATGCTTATGATTCTCTACCTCTCACTGATAGCTATCCCCACTTCCCAAACACACACACACCCCACAAGCACACAACACCTGGTTGGCTTGGAACAGTTATTAGTATAATGAACTATATCATTTAGAATATACTAGCTATCCATTATGTTAAATAACCAAAATTTGTTACCTCTCTCTTTCTCTTTCATAATTTTTAACTTCTGAGCATTTTGTGTCTTGCAACTACCTCAATCTAAAAGGTGGATCCTTATGTGGAAGAAATACAATTTAAGCAATATTCCTACTTGTTGGTTTTTGTTACTTGACTCTGGGTGGAGAAGGAGCTTTGAGAAGAAAAAGATCAATGTGGGTTAAAAAAAAAAGAGTAAAGTTTTGGAGAAAAGCTGAAATTTGATAGAAGGAGAACATATAACCTTGTAGAAAGTGCTCATACTATGTTCAGCAGTTATTTTGTGAATGTAATTCTTGGCTCAAAGCAGGGCTTTCTATTAAGAGATTTTAATAACATTCAATCCTTCTTGCACTCTTTTACCATGAATAATACAGAAAATAGGTTTTATCCTGAGGCATCTGAATTTAAACTTTTAAAAGAGGAATAAACATGTTTAGTTTCAATATGAATAAAAGTAGTGTCCCTAGAAAAACTACACTATAACAGCACATTTATTTCTGGAAAAATAAAGAAAGATTTTACTTTAACAGCAAATAACCGTAAATAATTTTTAAAGTTTCATATATCTGATTATGCAGTTGCATATACAGATAAAATGAAAAGAGTTAAGATATAAATTCTAGGAATACTTTTAGAAAAACTACTGTGAGTGAGCAGCTGCCCTTGGCCCTACATATCATATTTTCCAAATGTTATCAGTTTGCCTCAAAACATTCCTTTTAGGTAACTGTTTTTTATAAAAGATCAAAAATAAATTAAGGAATTTGATAACATCTAATCTTTTCATAATTAATGAAGTGCATCTGAATTTTCATATTAATGATGTCATTCATCCTGTCTACCCGTAAACTTTTTTATCTGAATATAAAATGAGAGCTTTTTCCCCATATAATTTGCTTGCTTGTGATTACATATTTTGACCCCAATTCTTAAAATAATGTAACTATGGCAGTGGCTTAAAAGATGTAAAAATTTGTATAATTAGTAGGCTAAACATATTTAAACTTCTTACAAAAAACTAATGGGCAATTACAGATGTTTTGCAGTAGAAAGTGTAGACTATAAATAATATTTAAATGTTACACGTTGACACAAAAATAAAGTGTTTAATTAAGACATATTTTTAATATATTAGTCTAGAAACCTTTTCAATAAGCACACCAGATTTAAAATGTAATTTAAATTAATATTTTAGAAAAAGGGGTCAAGGTTAAACTGTTTGTCTTCCTTAAAAAGTTTATAATGTCTTTTGTGTCCCTACTTACAAAAAGAAATCTCAATGAAACTTGGATATTAAAACCTCCCAGGAAACTAACAATAAAAGCTGCTAAGAATTTCACAAGTTTTTTTTCCCTTAGGTGTTAATTAAATGATCATTTAACACTGCAATGTAAACACAACATTTTCATCTCCTGACAGCACAGCCTATTATAAATCCGGGGTAATAAAAGTCTTGGTGTTAACGCTCTGAACCAAGTTCCCACCACACTCTAAGATGCCTTGTCGTGTCTAAGGTTAAGCATCTAGACACAAAACAAAGCTTGCGCCTACTCAACTTCCAGTCCAATTTTCCCATCGCCCAGTGACCTAGGTAACACTTTGAGCAATAAAGAATAAATTTAATTTCTCCAGCATTTTGTGAGGATTAGGAACAATTGTTGGCTTGCAATGACTTTTTATCCTTGGATTCTTTTTCCTCCAGAGCATTCCTCCGGTCCTAAAAGAGAATTCTGATGGTTTAAGACATAGAACAAACAGAACTTTAAATTAGGCTTTTTTCAATCAATTGGAACTGTTGGAGGGGAAGCAATCAACCTTTCTCTGTGCTGTTCTCAGCTATTCACATACTTCAAGCTTTAATCTTTCACTAGTAGAAGAAACCTATCATGAAGGGGTAAAGCTATCTTTTCCCATTCTGTTTCCAGACGTATTTATTTCTCTTTTCTTTAAGATTTTTTTTTTAAACACTTAAATCAAGTTGCCATACTTAGCTGTACACATTCATTTGGGGGAGATTTCAAGAGGCGCAGATGTTCTCTTAATAACATTTCACACAGCCATGTCGTACCCTACGCCACGGGTGTTGCCACCAACAGGCCTTTTTACTTTTCATTGCTTCCTTCTCTAGAATTTAGTTTTTAAGGGGGGGGGGAACACGTCTTCCCAAAAGTTTCTTATACAGATCACAATTTATCAAATATTTATCACAATTTTTCAACTTCCTATGGAGAATTCAGAGACAACAATTAACTTGGTTATGGGTAACAGGTAATAAAGAGGATACACATCACATTGCCTCTGCCTGCAAAGCTTATGTACATGTGAAAAGTATTGGAGTTATAATAAAAACAAAACAAAACAAAAATAGCTTCTGGCTCAGATCTACTTCATTATCAAATACTGTTTAAATCCAAAGTGCTAAGCGATTTGCAATTTGCACTGCATTTTGACATATGTTTAATCTAAAAATGCACTTACAATCACATATGCAGTTTATGTAAAGATGACAGAATGTTCCACGGATCACATCATATTTGCATATTACAAGATCAATGGGTTAATTATCTTAGATTGTTTTAAAAATTGAAATTTTAATTAGCAATAAAAATGTTCTTTAGTAACATGCGCAAATCTTCTTGATAACTTTTGGAACAGTTAACCCATAGTTTAAGGAGTTTACGCAGTTTTTCGAACTAATTCATACTTTTACTTCATTTATTTAGGAAAAAACATCATTAAAACAAACACCCAAATATGTACATTAACACTAGTTTCTGAGTCACAGTCTCTGTTCCTATAGCTAATTCATTTTATATAGGAATTTTAAAACCACATGAATCATCAACTGGGAGAGGGTAAGAGATCTCATTAAGAACATTCTGGCCTTAATGTACCTTGTGTGGCCAAGTAAGGAGAAACAAAATGATGCAAGTGCAAATTTTATGTTAATTTGTAGTGGTAAAAAAATTAATGTGGCTATGCTTATGTATGTGTTATTACACTGAGAATAACTGCAAGGCAGAGGTGAAACAGAACAAGGAGATTTGCTGACTGGGCAAGTTGCAAAGACATCTGTGTGACTATTATTTCATCTTACTTTGCAAGACAAGATAATAATCATACAATACAATTTCTATCATACTGGAAAGTTGGCAATGTTCTTTTGAATACAGAATCTATAGTATGACTTGAAATATCCCCATGAGGAAAATATGATCATTCCCATTTTAAAGATAAGGAAACTTGACTCCAGAGGTGTCACCTGGTTTCCAAAAATAGCAGAGTTGCTAATATCGGAGTAGGTATTTAAACACTAGTGCTTTATGTCCCCTCTCTTATGCTATAAATTAATTGATTTCAGTGTCTTAAAACCTAATGTAAATACATTAAAATTAGCTAAATAGAACTAAAATCCTATGGATACTTATTCCTAGAATTATTTATGTAAACTTCAGTCACTGAATTATATAACCTTGAGACTGCAGTGGCATTTTTATGATTTACCACCAAATTTTAAAATATTGCCCTGATGATGTGTATTGAAAAATGTCTTTTTGACATGAAAACCATAAACTTAAATTCAGGTGTCAGCAAACACAACCACTCTTGAGGAACTAAGTTTTAATTTACATATCACAGGTCAGATGTTAGCAATGGCTGAGGCCCACAAATACCACATACCAGCATCTATCACAGTCTTCTCCAAATTCAAACTGGCCTACCATCAGTACTTGTTGGTGGCGATAAAAACATTTACATTTGAGAAAGCAACCATTTAAACAAGTACACTGGCAGGGGAAAGATTCTTGCACTCGATGCAATTAATTATGCTGTGGATTTCACACTCGCAGAGTATATTCTGTGGGTGGGAAGCTGCAGAAACCTACCAACTTCTGACTTTCTTCAGCAGCAAACCTTCTACTTGTAATCTCTTTGAAATAAAACTATCAGCATGGGGCCCGGCAAAAATCTCAAGTACGATGTTAATCTTCCTTGTGTTTATAACTTCTAAATCATAGGATTACATGTGGATTTTATTTTATTTTTTTAAGATTTTATTTATTTGACAGAGAGAAACACAGCAAGAGCAGGAACACAAGCAGGGTCAGAGGGAGACGGAGAAGCAGGCTTCCCGCGGAGCAGGGAGCCCGATGCGGGGCTCGATCCCAGGACCCCGGTATCATGACCTGAGCCGAAGGCAGACGCTTAACGACTGAGCCACCCAGGCACCCCTACATGTGGATTTTAAAACAAAATCAAAAGTAAGTCCTACTTAATGTCGCACCTCTTTTCTTCATGTCAAGTGGTAATGGCTAATATCTGTGTATCAAGGCTTTTGTCTATCTACTTAAAAACAAACCTTTGGTTATCTAATAGGAATCTTTTGAAATTAAATGGTCCTCCTATATCTCTATTCTTTAAATGGTAAGAACAGAGTCCCTTGGGCCCAATAATAATAAGTCATTAATAAGATACTGGACAAAGAATGGGACCTGGTGTTTTAATCAAGGACAGTGAACGCGTCTCTAAGTTTTATCTCACGTACGGGTTCCTGGTTTTCAAAGTCACTCTGTTCCCCTTTGCAAAATATCGGTATTAACAGCGCAGAGAGTGTGCCCTTGCACCGAATGGTAACACAGTGACACGACCTCTCAGGAACTTTCCCCCTCTGCACACCAAGCCCTTCGGCAGCCGCAGCAACGGAAAGCATCATGGCAGCTCACTAGATGAGTAATGATGTGGATCCGGCCGGACAACAGTAACCGTAGCAACTGTAACCTGCAATTCCTGCACAACCACTGTCGGATTTATTGTGGCAGGGGCCAAACAGGCCCAGAGTAAAACGGAGCAGGAAACTATGGCACCTGACACCTCTAGGGGCCCACACTTGAATCAGAGCTGGCAGAAATTAATTCAAGAGGAATTCTGACAGGGGCTCTGCCGCTTTCATCCCTGGATACATGAATCCTACGAGACTAACTTACATAGTGTTCTAGAAATGCAGTATTATATTAAGTTAACGAATATTATGCATAAGTGAAAACTGGGTTGTTTTTATTTTGCTCTGTCTACCAAAACCCTCCAAGGTTTAGGGGACTAAACATTTCATTAGCCAAGTTACCCTTTAAGTTTAATTTGGCTCTCTATTATTCATAATACCTTCCCAGCGTTAACTGTTTGCTCATTCACATTACAAACCCTGAGCCCAACAGAGATTTAATTCAATACATCAAACACTTACTGAGAGGTTTCTAAAGGTCAAGCCTAATACTAGACCCTGGGGACATAAAAACACAAAACAAAACAAAACATGTTTTCATAATAAATGTATGTCAGCATTTACACGCATAATCATAGAAAAAGAAAACTAGGTTAATAATAACCGACAAGTTTACTAGTGGTTATGTCTGGATGGCGGGATAATGAATAATTTCCACTTCCTCTTTTCTATTTTTCTGAATCCAAACCTTTTTAATATGAGGATACGTTACTCTCATAACCATTACAAACCAAAAATAAACACTAAAGCTCCTTCTATGGGATGAGACGAAAGGCAAATAAAGACAGCCTCACTGTGTATTTGCTCTACTTCACAAATCTGTTTTCTTCTAAAAAAAAAGGCGCGATTATTATTATCAGAAACAGTTTTGAGCATCTGAGATCTTATCTGACAACGACTGTGACCTGACCAATCAAATTAAGTGGTCAAAATCTGTTTGTCTCAGGTAAGTAGTCACTAGGCCCTAAAAAGAGTCCTTGAGTTTAAAAATACTATTTATAATGTTAGATAATTTAGAGGTTCCAAAGCTCGCTGGGGAATAATAAATGCCACTTGTGAACCAGAAATAAAAAGGTTTCATTCAAAGAGGTAGAGAAAATGGATCATTGGGACTCATGCATTTAATTTCATTTGTTAGTTTTGTTTTGTTTCAGTAGACACGAGTGAAGAATGAGTTTCTGCAATACGCCTTGGATACTTAAACTTATGTTAGAAGTCTGGGTAAATATAATGATACTCAAAGAAATAAACCGAAAACCACAAAACAAATATTTATAACCAAATGTTCGACCGCAGTCGTACCAATGAGATTCCTCTCTAACGAGCCTGGATTAGTAGCTGCAAACTCAAGTTAAAAAGTGTGAATCACTCACTGGTAAATCACTTTAAGGTTACATTTATCAGGAAGACTTGTTTATGCTACTTATATATATAATTGCCACTCATAAATTTCAATCAATCACGATCGCCCATTTCAAAAGTCACTAAAACCTCAGACAGTTAACCAGCTCCAGATTGTTCCAAAAATAATCTTCTCCACTCTTAAATTGGTAATAAAAATGCAACCCCGGTTTTGGAGGAGGAGTAAAACGGAGAATGGCGTTTCTACATAAGTTAAGGAAACTGTGTGCTGTCTCTTTTAACCTCCAACCTACAGCCCTTTACTTTCCCTTTACTTACACTTTCCATCTGTCAACAAGTGCTTGTAATTTTATTACACTGTCCTGTAGTTTATGCAGAGTCGGTATTATTTTACGGAGTTCTGTTAATGGACTGGATAAATGGTAATGCTATTTAAACTAGTCTCCTGCTCCAACAAACACAGCTGCAACTGTACTACTATTTCTGAGCAAACATCTTGACCTGAACATGTAGTGCTTTCTCAACCCGTCCAAAGAGAAATTGGAGCAGACAGCAAAGGAAAAGCATGTTTGGCCGCTAGCAGCAATCAACCGTGTCAAATCATAACTCATATACAGCGTACCCTCTTTTTCTTTTATATTGCATTTAGAGTCCAAAAAAAGCATGTGTGCTTCTTCACCCGGCATCTCATTTTCAGCCAGGAGTCAAATGGTGATTATTTGTTAAAAAGTGCAAAGAAAATCTGCATAATGTCCAGTACATCGGACTAGTTTTAATCTAAGTAAATAATGATTAAAAATCAGACATCAGTATAGTATGAGCTACCCATTAAATAATCTAGTAAACTTCTTCACTAGTTATATACTAGGATAACAAGTATTAAATAAGGTTAAAATATTAACTGGTACAGTAAGTTAGAAAAAGAAACAGAGATACTAATGAGAATTACGCAACAACTGATAAAGAGAAAATAAATTATAAATTCGTTTCTTTCACGAATTCTAGATGTATCTGTCTCTACTAAATTATTTAGCAGGGCAATTATGGATTGCTTAATTTGTATATGCAACAACCAGCCAAATACCTTCCCTGCCCTGACATATTTTCTTTATTATTTATCAGAAGTCCTTTGTTCTGTCACTTATCCTTCTTGTGAAAGAAAGATTCATTTTTCCTTTTTTAAATTTTTTTTTAAAGATTTTATTTATTTATTTGTCAGAGAGAGAGAGAGCACAAGCAGGGGGAGTGGCAGGCAGAGGGAGAAGCAGACTCCCCACTGAGCAAGAAGCCTGATGCGGGACTTGATCCCAGGACCTTGGGATCATGATCCAAGCCAAAGGCAGCCGCTTAACTGACTGAGCCACCCAGCCATCCCAGAAAGATTCATTTTTCAATGAACATTTTAGAGGACATTTTTGTTTGTAGATTTATGCACATTTTTCCATCTGTTAGAACATTTGTTTCGGGTGAACTACTAGGCATCTATATCACATGAAGAAAAATCTGAACTTGAATCCTTCCTCTTGGAAATTACACTGGCCAGGCAATTAGGCTCACAAGCTTTTGTTCCTTTATTTATTAAACACATTTAATGGTGTTTTTTTAATCCAATTAATTAATCCAATTAATCATAAAAAAGTGGTCACATGTAGTTTATAACTTATCCTCTCAAGAGAAGTATCATTGGTAACAATTCACTAAATCTAATTCAGGTGGGACAACAGTGCCTCAACTCAAAAGAAGATTCCTGACGTGAGGATGCAGAAAAAAATTACACCACTATGTTTCACATGTATTTAGTGCTTATGTCAGGTGTTAATTCCCAGTCAATATTAAACATTAAGCCATCAATCTGTAACTTTGGGAACATCAAAGCATTCGAGTCCCTCTTGCCACTAACCCTAAGAAATAAAACTTTATCTTCCAAAACTACCCAGAGGAAATCATTTGAGCCAAACAGGTAAATCATAACTCTGAATGCATTTTCTAGCTGCCCATTTTCCCATTTTTTTACATGCTTTTAATTAACTAGAAAATACTGCCTGAGAGTTTTATGGGTTCTATTTCTATAATTTACTTCTTGAAGATGTCAGTTCTCTCTTCACACAGTGGCTTCCTAAAGTTACAAAATCACAACAACATAAAAGACGAAATCTGTCAGTCCACTATGTGATATTGTCCAAGAGGAAAAAATGATCAACAGAATATAATTTGCTGATAAGAGAATTCTGCACTGGATTACACCACCTGAAGCCTCCTAAGAAAATTAATCCAAGTACTTCTAGACTAAAAACCACATATTCTTGTTCCTCAGAGACAGTGTAGAATTTTCCCTTCTTTAGCGTAATACTTTTAATTGTAGATGACAGTCATTCATTTAAGTTATATTTTCATAGCTACATAGAAAATGTAAAATTACCTAGACTGGTGTGGATTCCTTTTATATGGACACTCAGCAAAGTGGTAGTTTCATATGCCTCATTTTACACTAGGCTTCAGTCTCCTCAATCACAAAAACTTAAAGCACAAAGTAGAATGACTCTTAAAACCATCTCTGTGGCCCTTCTTGGAAACTAGGCAGAAATATTTAAATATAAGTATCAACTTACATACATATATATCATGTATATAATCTTTATAATAGCCTAGATCCTATTTCCTTGGTCAAAATAGTCCTTACGGAATTCTTACTTAAAGTCAATCTTCAGGTTTCTTCGATTTTTTTTTTTTAATTTACTTAAATTGAGCCAGTTAACCAGCAGGGAGCACAGAAGGAGAAATCCTGCCAGGTGACTTTGGCTATCCTTAGAGGAACAATACCAAGAAGGTCAAACTCTAGAGAGGAGACGGCGTGTGTTAGCTGGCTGCACATTTGCCCACTGGGACAGTTCTGTCTATAGTGAGCTAAGGCATCAGGAGGACCTAACAAAGATCCTGGCCACAAGGCAGGGAGGGCTCTGAGAGGACAGTCCTCCTCCTTCTGGAACTGATAACAACAATATTGAACTAACAGGCTACGATGAAGCCAAATTCGGAAAAAAGCAACATGCTCACTTTCCCTACAAACACGAAGCTACGGGACATCCCCATCATCCCGGTGGGAGCCATGCTGAGCAGTTTATTCTGTATATCCCAACAGTTTTGTCACAACGTCCATGAACGTCAATAATCATTGTTATTTATTTTTCCAACACTTTGTAGCTTATCTCCCATCTGCACAAAATCATTCATATGGTGGAAAATCTCATTTTAAAAGCTTTTGAAAATGTGTTTCCACTATTACATATTAGGTCAGAGAACAAGCATTCCAGGGAGGAAAAACTAATTCTGCCTAAAACTCATGTTATGCTCCTTCCAAAGAAGTACTTCCGTTAACAGTCTAGGAAGTATTTGTTGGGAAACCTTTACAGTCACTCCTATTGCAGAGTTTGGAACTCTGGCTTTAAAGGGAACATTTAAGAGGAAATTTACAGCCCTCTTTAAATACCTTATAATAATATTTCCAGACTAATAAACACCACCCCAGTACAGAAACAATGTCAAGAAAGCTGACATTAAGAACCCTACTTTACAAGAAAACACCGCCACACTTCCTCTGAAGAGGAAGTACAGTGGCAATTTTCCCCTTCAGAACTTAATCAGAAGTTTCCGTAAAGAAATAAGGTAAATCTCCTCATTATCACATAACCCAGAAAGAATAATACAATTACAACAACGCATACATAAACCACTAAATGCTAACCAAATAAAACAACGGGAATCACTGGAAAACTAATCATAAATTTCCATAAGACAAAAAAAAGGCAAACTTTTAATCCATTAATCTATCGGTGAATAGATTCCAGGAAAGCCCAAGGAAACAGATCCAAAATACATTTAATAAAATACAAGGTACTACCCAAAGCAACAATAACTATTTCTGTCTTACTTACAGCCTGTACAGCTTCGAAGTCCCAAGAAACAGCAACTCAGGAAACAGCTGAAGGTGATTTCTGTTTAAACGCCTTTGGAGAAAAACAAAAACAAAGCGTATGTTACACAGAAAATACCCAACAATGAGTCTGTGATTTGGTCGTGTCATGCCTCATCCTGTATTTCGGGAAAGAAAGAAATGACATTCAAAAGAAATAAAGCATTGCAAATCAGAAGTTGCTTATACCTTTTGTTACCTGACTCTTTAAAAGCAATTTTCCATTACGCTTACTCAGATGATTCCCTGGGCCTAAACCCTAACCTCCTGTGTGTGCAACATCAGTCATCCAGAATACACACAGTGAAAAAAGATGTCTTGACTCAGACTCCGGTGTCTAGGTCAGGCGAGTGCTGTACACAGTAAACGGTGCCCTAAAATAATTCACATGCTGTCCTGGATGACCTAAATTTTCAGCCAAGGCATAGTGGGGGAGATGGAAATTTCAATTTTGTTAGCATCTTGCTTAGTTGTGGAAAAAAAGTGTGAGAAAATGTCAGCACGATTTGTCCCTATGGGCGAAAGCAGAGGAAAACTGCAAACTCCAAACCTAAACCCACAGTTCTTGAGCATTCACTGAAAATAAGGCTAGGTTATAACCAATTGTGGTGGCTAAATATGTTTAGATAATGCTTTTTTAAATGTTTGCCTGATATGAAGTTAAATTTAGAATTTAGGAAAAAAACGTGATTGCAACCCTAACTCAATTAAGCCGTGATGCCATGTAACTAAGTTCTTCTGGAGTGTGCATGCTTGTTTAACAGCGGGTAGATTCTGGCGCTGATGTACTAATCTCCCAACCCCATTCATTTTAAGTGGACAATTTAACATTTCAGTAAAAATAAATGTACATCTCTCTGCTTTTCCCAAATTTGAATAAAATAATGACAAGCTGATGCAAAAATGTACATTTAAATGATTTACAGGTCACTATAGCTGTAGATGAGAGTAAGAAGGTCCAGAAAACTAATGTCACTTTGAGGAAACTACAGGTATTTCCTGAGTCTTAAATATAATGTTAAAAGGACAGGAAAAGAAGGCATATCAATCTTGACATACATAAATGGTCATCAGATAGGAGCAAAATTATACTTATTTAATATGCAGAGGGCAGAAATGGCACTAGTGATTATAAACTCTTAAGAAAGTAGATGATAAGGGAGACCTTTCTAAGAATTAGAGAATTTCCAAGGATTAGAAGAAATGGAATGATCTGCCTTGAGAAACTCTAAACTCTTCATTCCACTTACATTCAAGGAGAGGCTTTGTGTTTTGTTTGTTTGTGTGTTTTTCCTGCAAAGGACATAATAAAAGAAATCCTGCATTAGGTGAAAAATTGCACCAGGTGAACTCCAGAACTTCTTCTAACTCCAAAATGCCATGAGGCAATGATGAAAACTGTAACTTTTACTACATAAACTCCTATTAGGAAGAAGTTGATCACCTACAGAAACATTCTCAACACTTAATAAAATGCACACTCATAAAAAAGTATGCCAAGACAATTAGGGGGAAAATAATAAAATTAGTGGTGAAAGGGTGGAATTTCTTCCCACTTACACTAATTTTTATAAATAAAGCATATAACAAGGTTAAATTTAAAGTGAAACCAAAAGCTATTACTCATTTATTTTTCTCTGCTGGGCATGGAGAAAGGAAGGAGTACTTCTGAGGAAGGAGTACTTCCAGAATCTACTATTATACAATTCTGATAAAATGCAACTTAATTATGACCTTGTTACATTTTTCTCTCAAAAAATCAACTACAAATACTCAATATTTGTAGCAATTAGAATTTTTCCAGGGAAGCAACTACTCTTGGAAAGACTCCCATTATTCAAAGAGCCAATCTCGATTTCTAAAATGGCAACATGGGCTATCGTAATCTCACCCAAACCACTGGACTATCAAATATCCTCCAGGATTCTCCAGCCACAACTAGGATGCTCCTTCAAGCCCCTAGTCCCTGCTGTTTGGGGAGCTTTCCTTTTTCAGATGGTACTTTCTTACATCTTATGTGAAGCTTCCCTGATTCCCCTACACAGAGGTAGTTCCTCCCTTGGCTGTATCCCCATACCCCCATGGCATTTGATAAATAAGGGCCCTTAACACTGTATTGTATTTATTCACATACTCGTCTGTTTCCCAGTAGACTGTAAGCTCTTCAAGTATAAAGACCACATCTTTGTATCCTTTCCCTTATTCTCTGGCACTCAGTGGGTTCTTAGGAAATGCTAAATGAGAACATTCTTCTCTTTTTGCATTTTGATATAGTTCAGCAAAACGCTAGCATATTCATTTTATATTCAGCCAACTTTCCTCTGGGTTGCTTTCTGAGGTTCCTGCCTTAGTTTTTATGCTGCTCTCTAGCTAACCAAAGCCCCACCACCAAACTTGCTTTCATGGGCCCTATACAGCAATTACCCCCTTTCCCTCCCATCAACCTCCCTCCCCCTGCTATCCTCAACATCATCTAGAAGTTGGAAGGAATCCAGTATGTCTAAACAAATTCAGAGATCCTGAGAAGTAGATATTTTGGATTGGGTACAAGCAGTGTCTTTTCTTAATTATTCCTTTCATATTCCCAGCCATTCTTAACTCACTCTAAGAGCAACAGCTAACATATACGAAGCTACTACGTGATGATCACTGTTCTGAGAGGTTTGCATGAATTATCTCATTCATTCTTCAGAACCAACCCCAACAGCAGGTACTGTTGTTACTGCCATCCTGGAAAGGGGTACACAGCTCATAAAAAGTAGAGCTAAACTCTGAATTCAGGTAGGGTGATTCGAGAATGTATCCTCTGAATCACTTCTATCAAAGAGACACACACCAAACATTTCTAAACATTAATTCAAAATAATATAATACTGAAACTGTACTTCTCATCAACCTTTCCTTGGGAAAAACATAGCTTTATAGAGTCTATTTCTTTAATATCTATGAATGAACCACTCGAAAAAAAAACAATTAAAAAAAAAAACGAACTCGATATTCAACTCACTGTTTTAAAGTTCTGTTTAAAATGCCTGAAGTTTGAGAGCAAAATGAAAATGTGTATAAAATCATTTTCTCTGAATTCAGGTAATTTATCGTTTCATGAAAATTATTGTGAATGATCTTAACATTGTCTAAACCAAACAGGAGCATAAGACAGGGTAGTATACCAGAAGGGCAGATAGTAAGTGATGTGATAACAGGCATAGAAACAACAGTACGAATCCTTTTCCCCTATAAATGAGTATCAGTACACTTGGGGTTCCTGTTCTTTCTTCCATCAGTGCTAAGAATAAATGGAAATACAAACATTAAAATAAAAGGTGAAATTCTCCCAAAATATTCAATGAAGGGAAAAATTTTAAAGCAGGGATTTCTTGTAAAATGACCAGAAATTAAATTCCTAAGTTCAAGAGGAATTTTTTTAAAATCCAGAATTATTTTAAAGACCACTAAGGTGCATAACAATTTCTAAACAGGGCTGGAAAATAAATAACCTAGCTAGCATCTTCGAATGGCACAGAATACTCAGTAGCTTGACGAGGACAGTGCCATAATAATCCTCATGTAAATGAGTTAAAGAAACTAAAATCTGATGGTCCCAGAACAGAAAAACTGCATGTAGTGAACTAAATGTATCTCTGAGGAGGATTTATGGGAGCCAGCCTACATTGGCTCCATTAAGCTGACTAGGTGGGTCAGTTACCTATTGTTCAGAGCAAGGACACTCCGTTGTGTCAAAGGAAAGACAGTTACATGTAGCCCTTGAGCCATCACCAGCTAGATGGAATCTGCCCACAAGATCTCAGGGCTAACTGAGATCCTCTGGATGGCAATTCAGGACTTCAGAAAGGTGTCAAGTGTATCTCAAAGACATTTTTTCTTAGGGCAAAGATGACAGGATCCCAATAACCATTTCCTCTGTGTTACAGCTATTTTTGAGCATGACCTTCAGTGGGGTAAAGGATCTTTCTGTGTCGCACAAAACACCACTGGCCTCTGAAATGCTGATTCTTAACCTCAATGCGAAGGGCAGCCTGAGCATCATGGACAAGCATTGCTTTAAATGATCTGTCAGCGGCTTCTATGTCTTGTCCATTGGTAAAAGTGACAGTCTCTTATTTTTTCAACTTTTACCTCAATTCCATGAGTATGTGCAGCCTTCAACCCAATTCAAAATGTAAAATGGAAACAATTTTTCCTGTTGTTGTGAATGTAAAGTATTTTAGCAGTGTGCCCAGTCTGTAATACGCATTCAGTAAATACTGCCTTCATGGGCTTATCATGTACAAGCTCCTATTTGTCATATAAAAATGCCTTCTTTTCAGGTAAACTTCTACTTGTTTCTTCTAATGTTTTTATTCTAACATTTTTAAGGCAAAGATTTTTAACATTTATGCATTATTTAGATGGATAAATCAAACTTTTTGTAAAAATATTGCTTCCTCTTCACTCTCCTTACTTCTTGGCATTTCTCTACATCTTCAGAGCAATTATGAGAAATACTCTGAAACAAAACTTGAAGGAAGTTTTGTACATTCTTCACATCTCTTCTATTGCCATATGCCATGATAAGAAAATCAGAAGGAAAACGATAGTAAATATGAATGTACAAAAGTCAAATTTATTATGTACACATTTTATTAGCTCAACAAGATAAAATAATGCCTAAACTGAACTTTGAAAAAGAGGAGAGTTGTTGAAATGCATGATAATAGTTCTTTAAATGCCAACCATGTGATAAGCATTTTGTGAAACTATATGTACATTATTTTACTTAAACCGTGGACTGCTAGTATAATTATCTCTGTTCCAAAGAGGAGGAAACAGGTTTGGAAAGATCAAGCAATCTGATCAATATCTCATGATGGAATTGAAACCAAAGGTTTTCCAGTTTTGTGCAGTAGCAGTATAATAGACAATGAGGTTTATCGGAGGCATGATTATCGCTAACTCAAAGCAAGAGTTTTCTGATGTCACTCAAGAGTTTCTGATTTTAAAAGGGGGTATAGGTGTTTGTGTCTGTTTAGAAAGCATAAACAACAATACAATCAATGAGTATTTGCCACGTTCTACAGAATGCCAGGCAATAGCATATAAAACTACAAAGTGCCTAAGCAGAGGGGAGTCGAGGTTCTCTGCACCCTCTGCTCACTGCCAGAAGCTAGAACAGCAGCACATAGTGGGGGGCTCCAGAACTACCCACCTGCATCCAAAGTAGACAGATACTGCAAAGATGACAATCAGATAATTTTTTTATACATGTTCTCGTAAAGTAATATTCCAAATGCATCAATACCAAATCATCCCCATTGTTACCAAACTGTCATTCTGCAAGCATTCTCACCAATCTTGCCTGCAGTCTGGCAGATATAAATTGCTTTGAAAAAAAGGTAAGAGCGATATATAAAAGTCCATGCAGAAAAAGCTCTCCTTCCACGTAAAGTTGTGAATTCGGTCTAGCAGGCATAATTCAAGCAGAGAGGTATCCAACATGAATGAAAGACAGAATTCAATGTAAAATATTTGACATTCACTGCTTCCGCAAATACATTGTAACAGTGCAAACTAAAATACTCATTTCAGAGGAGGTATAAAGGACACAGCATCCAGCAAACACTATCACAAAGGATGAGCCCAAAACAGATGTGGGAAAAATAAACAGCCTTGCTGCTGCAGAATGTATAAAATGGTCCACAAAGAGCAAACAGGCCTTCTTGCCACTGTTCAACTTCAAGACCCATAAAAAACGATGCATGAGAAACCCTCTCAAGATGGACTCAATGTTCTGCTAAACTTTCCATAATGCACGTGCATTAAAGCCTTCTATGATCAGTCAGTGTAAATTAAAATAGTCCAGTTTCGCTTATAAGCAAATGAGAATAATTCACATTTAATAGATATTGCAGATTAAGTGATACACACTTGATCACCTACGGCAATTTCATCTCATGCAGGGTATATACTCGGCCCCTGTGAGTAAGTTTGATATGTTCTTGAAAGACAAAGTGTATTTCCCAAGAAAATAACTGCTGTGATTTTAAACTTGGTAGTATAAAGCAGCCAGAGAACAATTCTTTTGAGATGAGCTTGCATTCTTTTCCAAGGAGATTAGCACTGTTGGTTTGCCCTTACTTTAAGAAAAGGAATGTGTTATGTGTTGCCTGTAAACTTGTAGGATTAGTCAGAAGAGGGATTCTCTACATCCTTGATGAACAGGGGATAAGTGGTGCTTTCCTTCAGACCTGTTCCACAAAATATTCTCTACTTGAACTCATGTGTAGAGACCTACAACAAAATTCCTAGAGCACCGTAATTGCTCCACCTCCCACTGGCTGTCACATGCTTATGAATGGTGTGTGCACACAGGAGAACTAATTCAGCACCACATTAAAAAAAAAGTAATGTGTCCTTTAGATATCCTCTCCTGGGAGTGCAGTGTTTGGTCAAATGTAGGTTCTGATGTAAAGGGATTTAGACTTTTCTAAACTAAAATGAGTATATTTTTTATATCTCCTTGATAGAAACTTGAAAATGTCTTAGTGGACAGCTTTCTTTTCCAGGATTCCCTACATGGCTTCATCATAATACTTCAGGACTCATTTTTTAAAGAAAAAAGCGTATCAAATGACATAGTAGGCAAAATATAATTTCAAACCTAAGGATACTAAGACTTGGAGAGTTGAACGCAATACTTGTCTTAAAAGAACATCCTCACATGTTATCGTTATGAAAAGAAAACCAGTCCAAGCCTCTGCCTGTATCACCTACTGTAATTTCCTTATCGTAAGGGTATAAGATGATAGTAAAGTTAAAGCAAAGGCTGATATCCAAGATTTTCTATGGTATACTATTGGTTTTCATTAACATAATTTAGGAATATCAGCATTTTATTTCGCATGTAAGTGTTCCACTGCATTTAGGACTTAATGTCCTAACATTTTTTTGACAACCTTAAACAGTTTCAAAACTTTCTCATACTCATGCTTTTGTTTTAGGAAGGAACCCATAAATACAGATGATTTCCACTAGTGGAAACTGAAGTGGCCTGGGTCTCCTTAAAAGGCCATAAAATAGAACTTTAATGACTGCAGCATAATCCCATAAACTATAAGTGAGCAACAGAATTTTTTTACACCAGCCCACAAATGTTCTGGGCCCCAATGTGATTTTTTTGATTTTTTTTTTTTTTAACTCTCAAAGACATTACGCACCAGCCAAGAATTACTTTGAATTAACAATTTTGCATGGAGACTTTATTGCAGATATACACAGGTATCTTCTCTGAAGGATAAAGGAGTATATGCCATAAATGTTCCAATTCTTTCTTGTAGTTTATTTGTAGTTTGTTTTCCTTAATGAATTTCCATTGAATTAACTAGTTACTTAACTAAATTAGATTTCAGTTGAACACTTCGATTAAACAAATGGGAGACCTCCTAATACATCTACATGAGGCACATTTCTCAAGGCTTCATTTTATTCCCAGATAAGCAGGTACTACTAGCAACACAGAGTATGGAAATCTGCCACCGCACATGTTAGGTCTGGGAGTATAGTACGAAACTGTCAAAACAGGAAGTAATGTGTGGTCATGGTGTGTAAGTGTGATTAAGATATACTCCTTTTACAGTGAATCATAACCACATTCTGGTGATGATCCTATTATCTGACGTTTTCCACACAATAGAAAGGAGAGAGGGAAGGAGAAGGGGAGGGAGTGTGGAAGGAGGAAGTTTTTTGGTTTTTTGTTTTCTTTCTTTCAGGAGGAAGGTTTTTAATATCCATCTATTTCTTGACATTTGACTGATAACCCTGTATTTCACTGATTCTTTGAAGTGCAAAAATAAATCCTTCTTTTTGTAGCAATAATGCTTTGATTTACAAATAATGACTTTCTCATTCTAAGCTAAAATTAAATTCAATCTAACAACAGCAATAACAACAGCCTCATCTGTTTCTTACAGATTAAAAGTTAGATTTCTAAAAGGGCACAGATCTTATCTTCTGTTTTCAGACTTGTCTTCTTTCTCTAGACCAAACTAAAACTCTATCAACATAAAACAAAAAGAAAAAACTTATAATTTTGAAATGTTCACAAAATATCACTTTGGAATTGTTTTAATTTTATCATTTTAAAATGAAAAATACTTAGAACCACAAATTACACACAAATAAAACTAATATTTTTATTTTTTGTTCTTCACACAAAGAATGAAAATTATGTTACTATAAATATTATATGAATGGCATTTGTAACATAAGCCTGCATTTACACACCTTTTCATTATTTAGAATTTGAATTTAAAAATGCACGTCTAAATTGTTAAAAATCATATGAGCTTGCACAATATCTGATTAGTTAAAAGTTAATTCATTGATCACTTCCTGTTCCTTACATTGTCTCTTGAAACTTTTTGGGAAAAAAAGGCAAATTTTTGTGATGTTGATGACCACCCACTAAAATAAGAATATATGCCCATAGGCCATAGTAATTTGCTATGGAATCCCCCTGTTAGCTTTTTTATTTTTATTTTTTAAATAATATACTGAACAAAATTTATAATAGTTTATTTCATGACAACTTGAATGTATTCTTTAACACAACTGCCCTACCATTTAATGTATTTAAAAAAAAAATAAATATTTGAAAAGTGTATCCACAATGTTCCTAAGAAATGGTTTTGAATTCCAGAGTCCCAAGGAGATGAATTGGCTGTCAGATAACAATGTGCTTCCATCAGATGGACTTGGCAGTTGTAAACAAAAGGAATTTTCTCAGCTTTTCCTCACAAATATGAAATATTTGCTTTCGGCCAACAGCTGGGGTGATTTAAAGAAGTCCTGCATATATATTAGTTTCCATTCAAAATTACAAATCCTCCTCCCACTCTGAAACATCTGACTGCATCTTAGTATAACTGAAAATTGTTCTGAGATAAAGTGACATTCTCAGGAGAAGTAAAAGTCAAAAAATAGTACCTACTTACAACTCTAATCAAATTTCAGATCACAAGCCATCTGGTTAATAATTTTTAGAAAAAAGTTATTTGTTCAAATGATATTTGAAGTGACTTGAAAAACAATGAGAAAGTTTGGTCTGTTCTAGCATTTCTGAAAATATTTAAAACTACAATATAACCCAAATAGAGACAGCATGAAAAGTCACTGAAATACCTTCAACTGGATGTTGCTTAAGAATATATATACAGGGCGCCTGGGTGGCTCAGTCCTTAAGTGTCTGCCTTCGGCTCAGGTCATGATCTCAGGGTCCTGGGATCAAGTCCCACATTGGGCTCCCTGCTGGGCGGGAAGCCTGCTTCTCCCTCTCCCACTCCCCCTGCTTGTGTTCCCTCTCTTGCTGTGTCTCCCTCTGTCAAGTAAGTAAATAAAATCTTTAAAATATATATATATATACATATGTATATATTTCCATATGATAACTAAAAATTGTTCATGAAAAAATGTTATGTTTGAATTATAATTTTAAATTATCTATTCATCTTACAAATATTTAAATTATATTGATACTTTGTAAATAGATGAATTAAAAACACCTTTACAAGATACTCAATAGGAATTAACTATTCATAAAAGCCTATGAAAGTAATCAAAGTATATTTTCAGAGTATTTTCATAAACTAAGAGACAGGTTATGAACTTATGAACTTTGTAATGAACTTAAACAAATGTTTACCTTGTTTTTACTTCTCTCTGAAAATTAGCTCAAAGTAGTGACTTTCCATTTATTTTGAATTCCACAGATATATTCCCTATATTGTAATATTTATCATGGACAAAATTTTACAGTAAAATAGACACCTCTGGGTTTAATTTTACTTGTGGTGATAAAAATGGAGCCTATATATTTACAAATATCTTAGAAGTTGACAAGCCATTTTTTTTCTACTTACAATTACACAGAATTAACTTTTGCCCTTGGGCCCAGTGAATCTGAGTATGTGCTATGCCTAAAATGAACTTCATATTTCATTATTTTAAATAAAATTTTTATTTTTACCTAAAGTGCCTATTAAAGCAGGCATGGAAATTGTTGCTACTTTTAATAGAGCTGTTATTTGCCCTTAAAATGCAAACTTATTAAACTTGAGTTATCAAGACATATGAGACATGTAATTCATACTTCAAATTACAAAGTGTGTAATTTATTTTAATTATTGCAGACAAAAGATTTTGTCCTTTGTAGATGTATACTGTAGA
This sequence comes from Neomonachus schauinslandi, assembly GCF_002201575.2. Classification (NCBI taxonomy): domain Eukaryota; kingdom Metazoa; phylum Chordata; class Mammalia; order Carnivora; family Phocidae; genus Neomonachus; species Neomonachus schauinslandi. The sequence goes on from NC_058404.1 coordinate 187,863,816, forward strand.
TATAAATTAAAAATGGCCCTCAAGTAGTATATTCCAATCCGTGAGATTTTGTGTCTGAAAAAATAAAATATATTTTAAAATCTGAAGTCCATATGATCTTCTTGGGAAGAAAAAAAAAATTCGATGTTAAAATGACCATGTTTTGATAATATAATTCTTGCTTCCATTTCTACTAATCTTTAAATTCTTCTTCCAGGAGAAATATTTAGAAAGCTACTATAAAATAATGAAAGTTGTGAATAGCTGTTACTAACAACGTTCACCACAAGTGATAAATATCAAAAAGCAAATTTGTAACACTAAGAATTTAAAATATGTCCTCAAATGTCACTTAATGACACACAAAGCAACAGCATGAAAATTAAAATAAATACTAGTAAACTTTTCTTTTCCAGAATATACTATAAATGCAAATAAAATCACTACCTTTCTTCCTATAAAAGCAAATAAAAAACTAGATAGACCATAAGGAAAACATGTACCTCTCTAAGTACCAAATAAAGCAATGGCTATTCACAAGGAAATCAATGTCTCAGGAAAGGAAGTCTGTTTTTTTTTTTTTTATCTTTATTAAAATTTAGTACCATTTGTGCAAAATTCCACAATTTCTAATTGTAAGTTAGCCTGAAAGCCACTTGTTCGACCTCTTGTTTCTGTAAAACGTTCAAAGACTAAGACATGAAATTGAAGACATGGCCCTTGAAATTCAAGTATTTTTTAAAAATACAGTTATGTCGTCATAACTTTGGAATTAAAAATACTTACAGTCTCTCCAGTTCTTTAAGATCCTGGAATGCTCCTCTTTCAATGGTGCTAATCTTATTCTCCATAAGCTGACTGAAATGCAAAGTATAATAGGGTCTTAATGTTACCACTCCCCATCTGAGCGAGTTTCAGTTCAGCAACTGAAAACTTGTAACCTCTTTCCCTTTATAAAATTAAGCAATGCTCTGGTTTGAGAATTAATAGTAAATTTAATGATGATATATTTGAGAGAAATCACAGAGGGCAAACAGCATCCACAGCACAAAACTTCGATAGAAAATACTAATGTAGTTTCTCACAAAATTTACTAGTCAAAACTCTGAACCTCCCACTACAGTTATCCTGAGGAGCAACCCATGACACTGCAGTTTTGATAGCTATTTTTGGTAAACTGATTTTGGACTGAGTTCTTAACTGAAAGAATCAATATACAGCATGTCACCATACACATACTTTAATTCACTTATGGATATACATCAGAAATTGGAAGATTTCATAATGGCCAAAATGTGTCCTTTAAAAGATCAACACCCAACACACAGTGATCAAAAGTATATGTTCATTGCAATGTAAATATTTACAAATCTGTGGGTAAAAACAGTTTTACATTACATTGAATCTCCAGTGATGGTTCCCTCACAACAAATTTTACCCACTAATTAAAGAAGTAATCATAGTGCAACAATATTAAAAAAACTACAGAAATGTAAAATACAATAAACAATTCAAAATATGACCAGTGTATTTTTAAGGAGAAACATTTGCCATCAAAAACTGCAGGAAAGTTGGATTGCTTGATTTTAATGTTAGAAATTACATCTAAGCGTTGTTTGCTAGAAAAGTTAAATGCAGACCCACTTAAATTCTTTCTTAATCTCAAATCCTTAAAGTGTATCAAATGTCTCACATTACTTATTCATATTGTGAAAGCAATTATTCTACACATTTATATGCATAAGGCACTTAGGGTATGGTATAGCAAACATTTGAGGTCATTTCTATAATATTGTTTCAATGGCAAGCATCCAACCTTAAAATAAAAGCCTACATTTTCATCAAAAGCTGTAACACAATGATAAACCAAAAAAAGAGAAAGGAAACCAAAACCTTTTAAAATTTTACGTTTCTGTCATTGGGACAGTTTTTCAATCTGAGACCAGTAACAGTACAAAATATTCAACCTTAAGAACAAAAGAAAATTCTTCAAAATACAGAAGAACATACTTACAGGACTCTTAGGTGTCGAAGACCAGCAAAATCTGTCTTGGTAATCCGTGTGATGTTATTTCCATTCAAATCCCTAAGAAAAAACAAGAAAATGAAAGTTCCATTTTATTTCTATCAAGATCTAGTTAAACAAAGAAAAATAAAAATTTAATAAGAACTTTAAAGTCAAAGATCAGTTCCAGTTACTGAAGTAGTTTGCAAAGTAAAAGAGAAAAAGAGAGAAGGAAGTAGTAAGCTTTGAAATATACATATATATATATATATTAATGATTCTTAGCAAGTTTACAGAGTCCTTGCTTACTGGCATCTGACAAGAACACGAAGTGATTATGTTATCAGAAGTCCTCTTTTGTGTCTGTAGGGGAGTGCTTTCAATTTTTGTTTTTATGAGAATGTGTTTATTAATTTCACAAGTATTCTGCTAAGTTAACTATTATTGTTAGGCACACCCCGAAAAAGTTCCCCTCAGGAAGTTAAGAAGAACAATTTTCTAATACTACCCAGGAAGAAATTTTTAAAAATTCAGAACCCTATCCTTAGGTGGCAGGGTGGCTAAACTTCCTAAGGCAAAAAAAACGCTTACATTGCCATCAAAAGAACTGCACTTCAAAGACTTGCATTTACAGGCATTTACCTTCCAACAATTCTATGTTTGTATGAAAACTAAACTCTTCATTTGCAGCTCAGGGAACCCCGCTGTGATGGTAAAGTCAAAACTACTAGCAGGGGCAATAATGCAAATAGATTCAGGCCCTGACATTTTTGTTCGGATTTCAGCACCACGTTTCCTTCAAGTCACCACCCCCTTTTCTGGCATCTTAGGTCAAGATCTAAACTTGCCCTGGTTCCAATCATTTCAAGTAAAACCAGGCTGTGTTGCTGTTTGAATGTTCGCCTTCACGGAAGTAAGTTTTCTTTTACCTCTGAGTAGAAAACACCATCTTGGAAATTTGTATGCAAAGTGCTTATTTTGTCAATGATAGAATTCTATAAGCTAGCACTGAGTATACTATTTTCTGAAAACTGTATTGATCCCTCATAGGGATATTTTTTTTTTCAAGGACCCGAAACTCAATTACTATTTTGTTCTGAGTGCATTCCCTTTTTGTTGAGTAAGACATGTTAGTGCCTAAACTTTTAACTGTTTTTAAACAGCACGAAAGGACAAGTGCTAACACAGAATTCTGCATTGCTTTCTCCCCAACCCACTCTCCATGCCTAGCAAAGTACCACCAAGTTGTTCCTACAATTGTTGGGAGTCTTTTATGGGCTATTTGACATAACATGAATCCCTACCCACAGCTCCAGACAAATGTGGTAGATCACATGTTGACAAGACACCCTTGGTAGGGCCCCAACTAGCCCAGCGCTAGAGGGAGTTGAAGTGGGGGGCAGGCCAGAGAGGCTGGGTGTGTGGGAGACATTTGCAAAGGAAGAAAGGGCTCAACTCTGGCCTTTAAACTGAGGGAGAACGAATTGGGTTAGATAAGAAGAGCGACTCGAGGAGCTGCGGGCCGCGCCGGTGGAGACGTGCGGGTCCCAGCGGGTCCCCTCCGCGGCGCGCAACCCTAACACCCGGGGGGCGCAGAGGTCGCGGTAGCAGAGTCGGGGCGCGCTTGCCCCCGCCGCCCGCGGCCGGCGCACGCCGGGCCCACGCGCAAGGGCGAGTGGAGCGCGCCCAGGGCGCTCGGGCAACGCGGGGCGGCGGCCTCGGCGTTCACAAAGGGAATGGCCTCCATGCTCCACTTCGCTGAACTCGGGAAGTGCCCCACAAGGAGCGCGTGGGCCGTCAACACGGGGTCTGCGATTACTTCTTCATTAGAGATTCGCAGAGACAGGGAGGCGGGGATGTCTGCGGGCAGCAGAGCGCGAAGAAGGGAAGGAAGGAGAACTGAGGCCACGTGAATGGGCGCAGAAACTGCCAGAAAGGTGTACGGGAGCCCTAGGGCTCAGCAGGAAGGGCCGGGGGGTGGGCAGCGGGCAGGGTCGCCTTAGCAGTAGGACCCCGCTCGGCTGGTTCGAGTTAGAGAGCCAGCCCTAACTTAGCCTACACGGGGGGAAAAGGTCCTCCTCTTCAGTCACCGGTTCCGACACGTCTCCTGGGGCGGGCCGCCGCCGCCTCCTCCCTGGGGACGTGGGGGACGGGGGGAAGAGTCGCGGGGGCGGCGTGCGGCGACCGAGCGAGCTGCCTAGGTCCTGGGGCATCCTTCCCTCTGAGGCCTGCAGAAGCTCCCCCGGGCGGACCCAGACGCCCCATGATCCCTTCTCTTCACCCCCTCCGTCCCCAGGAGGGTGACACTAAGCCGGGGAGCAGAGGTTTCTCCCTTCTGAGTCCCCTCCGCCAATCTCCCCCCGCGCCACCCCGCGCCGACAAAAGCTGGGATTTGGCCCTGAAATCGACCCGCCAGTGTTGGCAACTGCAAGGTGACTCCGTTTACACAGTCTGGGGAACGAAGTCGCGTCTCCCTTGCCCGGGGCACTAGCGAGTACTTGTCCCCCACGTCCCCGGCTCTCCAAGCCCCAGAGAAGTATCCTGCCCTGGGATGCAAGTGTGGGAAGAAGGGACCAAGCACAGCTGCCAGCGGGCCCGCCCCTCCTTGGGCAGCGGCCCCTCCCTGTGCAGCGCCCTCCTATCCTTCGCCCTCCCAGGGAGTTCTAGCCCAGGATGCGCGTGCAAGAGAGCTACCCAGGCACATGTCCCTGTGCCGTTTGATCCCTCCAGTCTCGACGAAGGGGATGCGCGCGACCCAGTGTGTTGGTGGGGGGGGGGGGGGGGCGGTGGAAGATCCCATACTCACAGTCTCTCAGTGTTGCGGGGGATATTCCTGGGCACGCTGCGCAGCGCCAGCCCGTGACAGTCCACTGTGCTGCCCGAGCAGGAGCACTGCGCCGGGCACGCCTGCGGCGCCACCTCGTTCAGGATCACCAGCACTAACCCCAGCGACAGGGACAGCGTCTGCCAGCCGACGCCACGCATCTTCCCCCGCCGCCTCCTCGCTCGCCGGCGCGGGGGGTTCCTCTTTAGCTCGTTGCTCCGCGCGAATCGCGCTGTGTCTGAGGCCCAGTATCTGGCGCGGGGCTAGGAACCCAGCGTGTCCGGGTAAATGTACACAAAATAATATGGAAGTAACAGTAATAATATTCAGGGCAGTAGAGCTGACACAGGTACGCGCCTCCCACCTCCCCTCCACCCTCCTCCAGCAGGGCAGGCGCTTCTCCGGCAACTTTAGGTCCTGAAGATCAATCGGCCAGGCCAAGGCTACAAGGAGACCCCAAAGCTGCGGTGAGATCACGCGTCGTCTGTCTCAGAAAGATCAACTTGGCGGTAAAAGAGCTGGGGATGCAGGGGCCGGTTGTGCGGAAAAGGGAGTGCTCCGATTCCACTGACTCCCTCTGCAAATCCGATTCCAGTAGGGAGGCTAGGAGACAAGAGAGGTGCTCAGTAGAAATGGTGGCCTCGATCAAAGTGGGCTCTCCGAAGCTAGAAGGCGCAAGAGCCCAGCGGGCGGGGAGCGGAGCGCGCCGGACGACTGGGCATGGCGCGCGGGGGCGCACGGGGCGGGGGCGCAGCCCGGGGGGCGCGGGGCGGTGCTGCGGGGCTCTGGCGCCGCTCACTCGCGCGGCCTCCCGACAGCCTGCGGCTCTTCCGCAACCCGGACAGATCCTCGCCGTCTCCCGACAGCCGAGGGCGGCTTGCAAACACACATGCACTTCACCGAAGGACGTCTCGGCAATCCCGCCTCTTGCCCAGCGTCCTTGGCGACGCTCCGCACCAGGGCCTTTCCCGAGGTCACGCAGAAAAGACAAAAGGGCAATGGGGCCGCCGCAGCCAGCAGCAATATCCACTAGTCACCACCCCGACAGAGGAAATCCAAGAGGCCAAGTTGAGGACCAGAGCTCCTCAGAGGATTGAGTCGGGGCTGGCTGGCAGGCAGGCCAGAAGGAGTGCAAAGGCCAAGGTGGAGGTGTCCGGGTCTTGGGTCCTGCCCGGGAGGGAGATGACGAGGTGGCAGTGGGCCGGTGGGATCCGCTACTCCGAGGAGAGCCCAGGAGGCGGCTGAATGGCAGTCCTGTGTGCGCGCGTGTGTCAGCCCCTCGCGTCTCCCGGATACGCCGCAGCTCCGCAGCAGACACCTGATGGCAAAGGTGGACGAAACCAGAGCAGGCTCCTAGGCGGACGCAGCCCCTCGGCCGCCCCCCGGACAGCCGCCCGCAAGTGAGCCCTCCTTCTCAAAGTGCAGGAACTTTTCCCAGGCTTTGAATCCTGTCCCCCACGGCCACGGTGGCAGTCTTCCCGCCGACGTCGCGACGCCGCCCGGCTCCCGGTGCTGCACCTGACTCGGCGGCCGCAGTCCAGAACAGCCAGTCTCCTTCCAGCCCTTTCCCCTCTCCTGGCTGCTTTCCGCGCCTCCTTCTCTAGGGAGGGAAGTGGCGGAGGGGAAAAGCGGCGACAGGCAGCGGGGACTCGGTGGCTCTGCTGGCTCCCGAGCTCCTGGCAAGTGTCTAAACAATAGGACGGACGCAGCAGCCCTAGTCTCGCTCGGCTGCGGGAAGGTGGGTTGTTGTTGTAACTGGAGTTGTTCGCTCGGGCCGCCTGGCCCTGGGCGCAGCCAAACAAAAACCCGACCCGCGCCTCTGGAGCCGGCTTCGGGCCCCCGGACGCTCCCCTTTCTCTTCAGCACTCCCGCCGTGCTCGGAAAGCTTGGCAGCTCCCGCCTGCGCCCGGGAGCCACAGCGCTCCCATCGCTCGCCGCTGCCGCCGCCGCCGCCTTTTTTAACCACCGTCTGCGGCAACTACCGCCGCCACCACCGCTGCTGCCAGCCTCCGCCGTCCGCACGCTCCCCAAATAAATAACCCCAAGTCAGAAGTTAAGCCGGCGCCGGCCTTATATACCCAGCGGAGCCCCCACCCCTCGGCCCCGCCCCGCGCGGCCCGGCACCGCCCACTGGCTGCGCGCGGGGCGCCCGCACCTCGCCGGGGAGAGGTGAGGCCCCGGCTGCCAGCGCCAGGCGGAGGCGGCGGCGGGCGGCGCGTTCCCGCGCGCCCTGGCTCGCGCCTTCGCTCCCTCGCTCCCACGCCCCGACAAAGTTTGCCCGAGGAAGGAGGTTCCCGGGCTCCCGCCCCCAGCTCCAGGGCCCGGGAGGTGCCCCAGCCTCTGAGCTGGTTGTTCGCAGCGGAGGAATGGGGAGGGGGCGGCTTTGAACGCGACTCATAAATAAATAGCGCTGCCAGTGCCTTTGCTGCAGCTTTTGCCACGATCCTGAGGGGCTGCTCAGTGTGTTTGCAGCGCAGCAAGAGAGAGCCCGAGAGATTGTGATTTAAAAAAAAAAAAATATTCTACCGAAATAGATCTGCCTGGGCTCACAGACACACACATGTGTATTTTTGGGAGCTTAAAAGTTCAGAGTTTTTGCAAGTTTTCCAGCCTTCTCGCCAGCCTTCCCATCTCTGAGCCACCCCCTTCCGTTTAACCCTTTCTTTATAGTCCCACACTTAACACCAGGCTCAGTGGATGTCTTGGATATACAATATGCTCGCAAAACCCTAAGGGCTTGAATGTGTCTGTCTGATTTTACTCTCTTAGGAGGGAAAACTAAATCCCTAGCAACGCACATTGTAACCAGAAGGTTTCCTTTATTTAGGGGAAGATCTGGATTTTTTTCCCCCCACTATGTTTTGAAGGAGAATTTCCTCGTTTCCTCTTGTCTTTTTAGTGTGATGGGTGTCTGGCAACTGCTACAACTCGCCTGCTCCCCACTACTCTCCCAGCAAAAACCAATGTGACTATTGAGTAATGATTACTAGAGGTGTGAGCTCCTTTGCTTGATTTTAAAGCCCCTCATCTCATTCTTCCTTGTCCCATTCCATCTTACTAAGCTTTCACAGGAAGTAGTGCGAGCCCCCAGCTTAATGCCAATCTCACAGTGTGATAATTATTTGTGTCATTATCTGTCATCCCCTTGAAAGCAAGAGGATCTGTCCAATTCACTTTTGTATTTCCAACATCTAACAATATGCCTACCACATAGTCGGCGCCCTGAAAATTGACCCCTTTTTTCTTATAAGAATGTACTCAACCTGAAATTTCACGAATATCCCTATTAACTTTTTTCCTACTTATATTTTCCAAAATGTCTTTTAATGAGACTATCTCTACCTATTCATTTTGCCGGGTCTGGAAATCCTAAGCTATTCTGAGGACATTTCCAAAGACAGGGGACCTATTAGACAACAAAACTGGAACTCTTTGGATTACTCATCTTAACGCCATAGATTTATGTTGCTCTGTTCTTTTAAAGACTTCAAAACATTTAACATTTATTAACTCATTTGTCCTTCTAGATTTTAGCTTAAAGGTCTGTTACGTAACTTCTTTAAGAAGGAAAAAGTGGAAGGCATACTCACATTTTCTTGTAAAGATAATGAGTTAAAGAATAAGTGCCTTGAATGACCAAGGATTCTTCCACCACCCTACACCAAACCCAGTGAATTTTCTTTAATCTGTACCCGTAAATTATGTGGTTGAAATATGTTTACTACCACACTAATTAATTTAATTTTATAACTCTGATACCTTGTCAGCAACAAGATGTATTTATGTTCAACTTTATGTACCACCTAGAATCATTATTCTGTATTTTAATTGCAAAAACATATCTTGCATTCCAATATTTGCAAATAATGCTATTTATATTGTTGCACCAACGAAAGTCATAAACATGAGTTCAAGTTTGATTATTTGTCTGCTTCACTTTCCATTCTGTGTAAAGTCAAGAAAAGAACTGAAAATAACATTTGTAGCCACATGCCTTTTGGAACACATTTTTAAATTTGATGAACATTTATATTAGAAGTTATGTCCAAGGATTTCATGAAGAAGAAAAGGAAGACTGCAACCAATTCCTGAGCAACATGGCACATTAATTTCTCTGTGTTATCAACTTTTCAGTTAATAAAGGGAAATTTATACATGACTGGCCAGGTTTCTCATTTCTAAAGCTATTATTATAGTATCCTTCAGTATTATTGTAGTGTGTTTTTTGGAGGCCTTGCATGCTTCAGTACCATTAACTTCTAGGTCTTCATTTTCCTGGATTATGTTGCTCCCAAATGAGATTTGAATTTCTCTTTGACCGCGTTATACCCATCCTGAAGAAAGCCTTCTGTGGTGCCTCTTGTCACCACATGAGGTCTCCATAAATCCTGACCTGAATGAAACAGAAGTGGAAACCACTGGAGTCAACATCCAAGTCTCCTATTATCTTGAGGGAAAAAAAAAAAAATCCAGTTGCTATGATAATTTGAAAACAATTTAGACAATTAAAACCTCATACAGTTAAAAAAAATAAAAAGCAAACATTCTCTCAATTTGCATTTTCTTTGGAGAAAAAAACTTTATGAAATTGGGACTTATGGAGGAAGGGAATAAGATAAAGAATTAGTGAAAAAGAGGTAAATATGAGTGAAAACAAAGATAATAACAGTAATAGCATTGATCAAATTCACGAAGTTAACAGAAAAATTACCTGTCTTTAACGGCTTTCATGCTACTATCTTCCATTGTTGCAAAATGTGCCCATGTTAATTTCCTGATTTTTCTTACAATATCTTTGCATTTGAAATACAGATATGGAACTCCAGAGTCAAAGAGATTGAGATTTTTTTTTCTTTTTTTTTTTAAAGATTTTATCTATTTATTTGAGAGAGAGAGAATGAGAGACAGAGAGCATGAGAGGGAGGAGGGTCAGAGGGAGAAGCAGACTCCCTGCCGAGCAGGGAGCCCGATGCGGGACTCGATCCAGGGACTCCAGGATCATGACCTGAGCCGAAGGCAGTCGCTTAACCAACTGAGCCACCCAGGCGCCCCCAAAGAGATTGAGATTTAACTAAATATTTTTCCATGCATCCCAAGTGCCAAGCTATTTGTTGGAGTTAAAACCACAGTGTAGCTGTATATGGTTGCTATTTTACTTGTATTCAGGTGAGGACACTGGTCTTCAGTTAGGTCTGATTAAGTGGCAGAGCTGAAATCAGAACCTGAGTTCCCTGACCTCAAACTTCAATTGGTTCTCCTACACACAATATCTAGAGACCCTCTGAAACTCTCAGGGATCAAGGAATCTATAATTCATCAGGTACTCTCACCATTATACAGGAGATGTTCACATCTCTCCACACAGTCTATTTATGGTCATCTAAAAAGAGGAGGGGAGAGCTAGGGCCCACAGCAGCAGCACCCCAAGGATATTAATACCTGAACAGCTTCTGGAGTTGACTTAAACTTTGAGATGATTCTCTAGGGCAGTGTTCTCAGAGTATGGTTCCTGGACCAGAAGCATCAGAAAGGCCAGAGACTGTAGCTGGAAATGTAAATGTTCAGACCCCACCTCAGACCCACAGAATCAGAAACTCTGGGGGTGAAGGCCAGCAATCTGGTTCTAACAAGCCCTCCAAGTGGTTTTGATGCTCACTGAAATTTGAGAACCACTGATTTCTAGAGCTACTTTGTGGTTACATCTGAGCCACTTAAGTATAGAGAATTAAGAAGCACTGAGTGATGGACGGTGCCTGCTGAGCCGGCTTCGCCTTCTCTTTGCTGGGCATTTGACAACCGCACATTCCTGATAACCTCTAGGGGGCACCAAAATATTTTTATGTACAGCCCCACAGAGGCAACAAAGGCTTAGGCTCATTTTCCAAAGAAACGGCCTGAAGAAGGGGAAAGAGCTTCAATCTCAGCAAGCTGCCCTAATTATTATGATTCAGCCAGTTAAAAAAATTTGCCATATTTATTTTTTTTCCAGTTTAATACTACATATTATGGAAATAATGATATCCACTGTTCGTGATTATGGTGAAGATTAAGATAGTATTTGTCAAACTGACACAGCACTGTGCCTGGCATAGACCGAAGTGTTCATTAAATAAAAAGCAGAATCACTTTGTTCATCCTTACTACTGCTATTACTAGGTAAATATTTCTAAAACATTGTATTGCTATTGTAAGACTAGATTAGGTATTTCCATTAACTATTACAATGATCAGGTAACTTCTTGTCCTGAGCTCTGGGAAACCCTGGGGCTATACTTTAAGAGTAGAAGAAAGACCATGGCCTGCCCCGGCCTACAGCATTGCATGAGTGAAAGAGTAGAGATGGATATAGTTAGTTTCAAGACACTTCTATCCCGGGGTGCCTGGGTGGCTCAGTTGGTTAGGCGACTGCCTTCGGCTCAGGTCATGATCCCGGAGTCCCGGGATCGAGTCCCGCATCGGGCTCCCTGCTCAGCGAGGAGCCTGCTTCTCCCTCTGACCCTCCCCCACTCATGTACTCTCTCTCTCTCTCTCTCTCATTCTCACTCTCTCAAAATAAATAAATAAATCTTTAAAAAAAAAAAAGACACTTCTATCCCATGATACCCTTTGAAGGCGTGAAGTTGGTTTTCCATTGCCATGATAAAATAACTTGTTGATGGTTTGATAAAATTAAAATGAAAAGTCTAAAACCTGGATATGCTTCTAAGTGGGAATGCTTGGGAAGCTTTGGATATGTCCCTTAGATTTTTCTGGCCATAGTTTTTCTCATTTATATAATGTTGGGATTAGACCAGTTGAACCATAAACACTTCCCAGAGCTTAGTAATAATATATTTATTTTAAGTAATGTCTGTGTTCCAAACACTTAGCTCCTTTCAGCTCACAACAATCTGAGTTAGAGACTATTTTGATCCCCTATTTATACTTAAGAAAACGTGGATTCACAGGAACTCATTCAGTTGATCATGTTCTTAATAAGTAGCAAAGTAGAAATAAGAGTTCTGATCTGACACCCCAAATCTCATTTTATAAACATCACGATACACTGTTTCTCAAATTCTATCATTTAAGTATAGAGTGTAATGATTTGTTCTATATGTAATTAAGACCAAAATGTTTTAGGGGAGGTAAAGTTGGAGTAAAGAGGCATTTGAACATTAAATATATAATATACTTGGGCAAGAACAACAACAAAAAAGTAAAAGGAATAGTTAATACTCAATGATGCAGGTTAAAAAAACACATTAACATTGAAGAGCCCAAAGGAAAATATACAGAAACATTTTAATGGTTTTATGAGGTTAAAATAAATTTGCAAGAATTTAACCATCAAGGGAAAAGGAAATACTATTGTAAATGATTTTTAGTTGCCTGATCTTTTGACTCTACTAAGTCTAAAAATGTGCCTCCTGGATTTTCATGAAAGAAAAAAAAAAATCTTCCTGTGTTACTTGGGAACGAAGGGAGAGAAACCCCTCACACCTTCTGCAGGCTCCTGCTCATTTAAAAAAAGTTGACCTTCCTGCTATGGGGTCATAATATCAGGCTAAAATTACAAAGAATTTGCTCTAGTCTAACATAAACTCAAAATAAAATATTTTCAAATCCCAACGCTAAATATTATAATTTTAGATAATAATACTCTGATTAGCAGAGGCTATTCATAACCACCATTAGAAAATTGTAGTTCAAGGTATATGGCTGCCTGATGGCCAAAAAAGCCATTTTCTCAGAGAAAGAGTCACATTAGTGTCTTAGTCGAAGAGTTAGCAAACTTTTTCTGTAAAGAAACAGTAAGTATTTTAGGCTTTGCAAGCCAATGGGCAAAATTAAGGATATTATGCAGACTCCAATATAATAAAGAGAAAACAAATTTCCACAAATGTTTTACTGATGTAATTAAATATATAACAATTGGTTATAATTGTTTTTGTAATATAGATCTACTTAATGGGAATTATGGAATTATTTTTAGAGGGATAACATTTCATTTAATTGGGGTCCAAGTAAGTATTTCCTATCATCAAATCAACTGCTAAGTTTAATATACAAAAATCGTTTTTAGCTCACTGACAATAAAAAATATGTGACAGATCCAACTTGGCCTCAGTCCAAAAAAGGTGGTTATTCGATGTGCGAGGTCATAGTTTCCTAAAGGGTTATGTTAAAATTCAAAGGGTTGTTGTAAAGATAAAAGCTCTGAGCTCCAAAGTGGCTGCTGTGACAAGCAGTAAATGTCTTCCTCAGTATTATCTACTGCTGTCTCTAGTTCTTCAGCTCTGAAATGCAATTCTGCAAAAGCATTTAACGAAAATTTAAATTCATTTCATTTTAATATAAAATAAATTAGTACAAGATATGTTGCATATCCATTTCTTCCACGTGCTTATCTGTTGAACCAGATGGTCCTCACATATAGAATGAAGATAAGAATGAGTAACATTTATTAAGTATTTACTGTGTGCAGGCATTATTCCAAGTGTTTTACTTTATATTCTCATTTACTCCTCCTTGAAAACTGTATTACCTGAGATGAGGAATTTGAGAGACAGAATGGTTGAGTAACTTGCCCACATTACTGTGGGGATGAGTAAAATGAAGTCAGGAAAGATTAAATAACTTGTATAGGGTTGCTCAGTTAGGAAAGAGTAGAGAAAGCTAGGATCTCAACCCAAGCAACCAGGGGCCAAAGCACTAGACCTCTTACTAATCCATGAATCCTAGGAAATTCACGATAATAAAATGAAAACTATGCATATGAAAGAACTACATTAACTGTAAAATAATGTATTAATATTCTTATTTGCACTGTGACTATTTTTAATTGAGGATGGTGAATGCAAAAAACAACATACAAACATTTAGTGAAGAATCATTGGGGTGAATATAATCTGACTTGAGCCAACCCTTTTAGCTCCTTTCCATAATAATGGGATTCTTTCATTTCTCTTTCATGACTTGGGATACACTGTCCTTATATAAAAAGGAATAAAACAAAAGGGATATTTTTACACTAAAATGACATGGAGATTCTATAACATATTTTCTATGTAAATTTAGGAAAAACATTATGTAAAGAAGAATCTGTAAGTATAGAAAAAGTTTAACTTTTCAAGCAGTACAATGCCTGAAGAAATAGAAATTCTACTTCAGGTGTTGCTAACTAGTCATATCTGTGTAAGAAGAATCAACTCAAAGCTGTGTGCTCTTCCTTATGATTGTAAGATAACACAGCTGCAAAATAGTCTTATATATGATTGCTCAAGCAATATAATGAAAGATTATGAAAAATTAAATGTGAATTCTAATGCCATTTTAAAGAGTATATCAAAATAAAGTAACTTCTAAAAGCTTGTTCCTTCAGTCCAAATAGCTTTATCTGGAGATAAATCTATTCAGAATTACAGTCATAACTCTTTCGTGTGTGCATTCCTAAGTTTCACCTTATATTCTGAGGATGTCTTTGCCAGGGTCTTAATTTTAATTTTTATTTTTCTTCCTTAAACTATTATATGTGGAAAATAAGAGATGATATATTGTCCTACCTCAAAGAAGTTGTGGAGATTAAGTAAGTTAATACATAAAACACTTGGAGACTTCAGGTTCTGAAACAAGATGGCGTTGGCTCACCTAGTCCCACTCCTCTTTAAGTACAGCTAATTCCACAGGCAATGATAAAAGGGCTCAGAGAGCTAGGAAGAAAAGAAGATGGACTGGCTGAGAAGCTCAGGACTGAGGAATGACAGAGCTGTGAGTTTCCTGGTTTTTCCTTCTTTTCCCATAGGGCCAGGAAAGGACAAGCCTGAGAGAGACCTAGTGGGGAACCTGAACCCCTGCTCCCTACCTAGGGCATCATCTGGCTGAGATCCACCTCCCAACTGCAGCTGTGCAATCATCAGGACACCAGCAGGCCAGCTGATCCACCCCCAGGGAAGCATTGGCAGAACCCAGCATTTCCCCGCCCTGCACTCAGTGGCATGAGAGAGCCAGGCCCAGTGTCTTCTGGCTCTCCACTGTCCCCTTGTGGTGCCCCCTCCCCTGGGCCCCCCAGCAGAAGATGACCCAGGATATTCCTTCAGCTCCTGCAGGCAACACAGTAGGGACTGAGCAGGAGCCCAAGCAGCACCAGGATAGCAAAACAGACCAGAATTGCATCGCAAAGCCTCTGAAAACTAAAGTCCACATAAGTAGGCCAGGACCTACATGCTAAATCTAAACACAGCGACGACAAGCTAAAATAGAAGATTTAAATAGGATCAAGATTCTCCTAACATAACCAAAATGTCCAGGATGCAGTAGGAAAAATCACTCATCCTACCAAGAACCGAGAAAACCACAATTTGAATGAGAAAAGACAATTAACTGATGTCAATCAGATGGTGAAAGAGGATATTAAGACATTCTCAGGTGAAAAAATAGGAAAACATTTTGTCTTGCCAGCAGACCTGCCCTAAGGAAATGGCTAAAGGAAGTTCTTTAAGACAAAAGGAGACAATAAAGAAAGGAATCTTGGAACATTGGGAAGAAAGAAAAAAAACAATGAAAAGAGTAAAAATGGAGGTACAGACAGTATATTTTCCTTCTGCCCTTGCACTTTCTAAATCATGTTCGATGATTAAAGTGAAATTATCACACTGTATTATGTGATTCTCAGTGTTTGTAGAAGAAATATTGAAGACAATAGTATCATAAACAGGTGAGAGTAAGGAGAAAGGGAGGTAAAGTTTCTGCACTTCACTCAAACTGGTAAAATGTCAACATTAGCAGACTGTGATAAGTTATGTCTATACAATGTAATACCTGGAATCACCACAAAAATGTGCAAAGAGATATACTCAAAAACACTATAGAGATATCAAAATGGAGTTCTAAAACATGTTCAGATAACCCATTAAAAGCCAGGAAAAAAAAAATAAAACAGAAAGGAAAACCACCAAAAAAAATAGAAAACAAATAGGATGACAGACCTAGGCTCTAACATATTTCAATGATTACACCAAATATAAGTGATCTAAATGTGCCAATGAAAAGAAACAGATTGGCAGAGTGGATTGAAAATCATGACTCAACTATGCACTGTCTGTCAGAAACTCACTTGAAATACTACAAATAGGTAGGTAGAAAGTAAAAGGATGGAAAAATGTATGCCATGCAAACCTCAATCAAAAGAAGGTAGGAGTGGCTATATACATATCAGATAAAGTGGATTTCAGAGCAAAGAAAATTACTAAAGACAGAGAGGGACACTGTATAATGATAAAAGGGTCAACCCACCAAGAAGACATAACATTCCAAAATATTTATGCAAAATTATAGAGATGAAAATACATTAGTGGTTGAGAAGGGTTGAGAGAGGTGAAGGAAATACATGGGGATGGAGAACGGATGCAACTATAAAGAAGTAATAAGAGGGAGCTTTATGGAGATGGTTCAGTAAAGTATGTTGATTGTGGTGGTGGTTACATACACAAACCTACACATGTGATAAAATTGCCTAGAGTTACACACACACACATACAAATGAAGTATAACTGGTGAAATATGAATAAATTCTGTGTGTTGTACCAGTGTTAATATTCTGGTTTTGATATTGTACCCTAGTTATGTAAGATGGTAATATTGGGGAGGCAGGGTGATGAGTCCATGGGACCTCCCTCCACATTCTTTGCATCTTCCTATGAATTGAAAAAACAGTCAAGAACCAAAAGTTACATACTGAATTATTCCATCTGTATAACATTATTGAAAGTATAAGAAGGAAAACTAAAAGTCTTTATTCCTAAACAGTATGTAGGGCTAAGGATTGCAGAAAGAGATACTGAGGGATGGAGAAGGGAAAGTCCTTAAGGAGTCATAAGTATGGGGTTTGGGCTATGGGCTGTGAGAGAAAGAGAGAAAGGTGTTAAAGATCCCGAGTGGGGAACTACTTATGGAGAGGGAGGAAGACCAGGGTATGAAGGTGGCTAAAGGCAGTAATTGGAGGAAGGGAAGTAAGACTAACTGGGAAGAATATGAGGAGCGTGTGTGTGTGGGGGGGGGGGGGGGGGTAGGGAAAAAAGGTTTTGAAAGATGTAGGAAAGATTTCCAGAAGGGAGAAATGGTGTCAGCCATTTTGAGTGGATGGTATGGGAACCAGAATTGTGCAGGAGAAATATAAAGGAAATGTGTGCACAAAGAGATGAACAGTAATCAGAGATAGATGTAGTAAAATAATGGAGGAAGAGGGGGACAGTCATAGATGGCCCAACAGCTTTTAGTGAGAAAGCTACTGTAGCTAGAACTCTACACATTTAGAGGTTATGCCTGTAACTGTTCTCAATTAGCTATGGGAACTTATGTGGGTCATTGAAGCCAGCTGAGCCTTTGGCTCTTGATCTGTGAAATGGTGAGATGATTTTTCTAATATCATTCAAGCTGTAGCAGTCTATGATTTAAGTACAGCTAATTCCACTACATGGAACAAACAGGGAAAATGTGTTTAGAATGTTTCTTCATTTTAACATCATTGATAACAACAAAGACTAAAATGTTTTCAATAGTTTGTGGTTTTTCACTTTAGGAAAAGCAAAAACTGGGCAAGGGCTGGGTTGTGGTAGGTTAGTGGGAACAACTAAAAAGAAGAAAAAATCTGAGTTGCTGAATATTTTAAAAGTTTCCCTGCATTAAAAACAATGGGATTATGTTGCCAGAGAGAGTGATATTTAATTATACTTACACAGATAATTCATCCCTTCATCTTCACAGTGACAAGGATGTCATTGTTCCCATTTTTCAGTAAAGTAAATAGAAATTCATATAATTTAAAAATCTGTTTTAGATTTTAGAACTAAGAATAGGCAAAGCCAGGATGGCTATTCAGATGCCTTAATTTCTAGAGTGGTTTGAACCACCTCTAAGCAGACTTGTCTACACAAAAACAATGCTAGTCCATGATGGGATATCCCTATACATGAATTAGAACAACTAAAATAAAACATAAAGATAATAACAAGCTTGGAAAGAATGCAGAAAAATTGAACACATGCATTGCTTGTGAGATGTAAAATGGTACAGCTGCTCTAGAAAATAGTTTAGCATTTTCTTAAAAAAAAAAAAAAAAACAACTAAATACTGACCATGCCATCTAGCCATCACATTCCTAGGTATTTATCCCCCCAAAATAAGAACATACCTCCACACAAGAGCCTGTATACAAACTTTTTATAGCAGCTTTATTTGTAGTAGACAAATACTGTTAACAGCCAAAATGGTCTTCAACAGAAGAAGGGTTAAACAGTCATACATCCCCACCACGGAATATTACTTAACAATAACAAGGAACACACTATTGATATAACAACATGGGTGGGTCTCAAAGGCATTAGGCTGAGTGAAAAAGCTAGTTCCAAAAAGCCATATACTCTATGGTTAAATTTAAGGGATGTTCTCAAAATGACAAAATTAAAGAAGTGGAGGGTAAATCAGTGCTTGCCAAGTGCTAGGAATGATTAGGAGGAGGAGCGGGACATTGAGGACAGCTCACGGGAGCTTTTCGTGGTGATGAAATAGTTCTGTATCTTGATTGCTGTGGTGATTATACAAATCAATGCCATAGAGCTTTACACACACACTGTACAAAATGTGTGCATGGATTTTGATATTGTACCATATTGATTTTAATACTGTCATGCAATTAAGATGTAACCACTGAGGGAAACTGGGTGAATTGTACATAGGAGCTTGTTGTACTGTCTTTGAAAATTCCTGTGAATTTATAATTATTTCAAAATAAAAAAGTTAAAAACAATGTCAATGTCTAGAAGGTGGTTATGGTATAGTCATTAAAAACACGGCTTTGTACTTGATTTGCCCAAATTTCAATCTAGGTTATACAACATAATAGTTTTATGACTTTGGCTTAAATGTTCCTCTTTTTTTTTTGTTATTAATCTCTAATACTGGGATCATCATAGTACCTATTTCAAGGGATTATTTTGATGTTTAAGTGAATTTATGTAAGTCAATTGCTTAGAGTGTGGCAAGGCACAAAGTCCTCATCGAATGTTATCCATAATTAAAGATAAATTTTATATTATAGATATAATGATTCTTATACATGTTATTGTTTCTGGGTTTTTTTTGATAAAGAACTTTTTTATCACTTTTATGTGCAGAAAATCCAACAGTGTCCACTCAGCCCAGTTTGGTGGCCAGTTCTTTAGCCTTTGCCTTTTCCAACTTGGCAATGCAAGCCACCCACTTTGGACCCAGAATGTTGCCTCCCCAGTGATAGCAGATCGTATCATATCCATCATTATAATTGGGTCCTGATGGCTTCCACCAGCTTAGCCAGAGCTCCTTTGTCTTCTGAGTTAATCTGTGTGGTGACAGTTATGCAGGTCTTCCTGTGGACCAGATGACCCAGCCTGGCTTTCCCCTTGATTGTGCAGTAGGGAACCCCCATCTTATGACACAGGGCAGGGGGGAAGACAACCAGCTCAGAGGGATCCATATCATGTACAATCACTACCAGGTCTAAGGGCCTGAGCCCTGAGCCGAAATCAAGAGTCGGTGGTTCAACCTACCAAATCACCCAGGTGCCCCTTGACACTCTTTTCTAAATAACTTTTTGAACTAAGGTTATGATCTTTATAACAAAAGATAAAAATTACAGGAGTGTAAAAGAAGAAACTTAGTAAAAGCACAGCTGCTTATACAACGGTAACTATAGCGTGCAATACTTATAGAAAGTATCTTACCACTGCAGCATTGAGGGATTATGTGACTTACTTCAGAAAAATGTATATTGAGGGGCGCCTGGGTAGCTCAGTCATTAAGCTTCTGCCTTCGGCTTATGATCCCAGGGTCCTGGGATGGAGCCCCGCGTGGGGCTCCCTGCTCGGCGGGAAGCCTTCTTCTCCCTCTCCCACACCCCCACTCGTGTTCCCTCTCTCACTGTCTCTCTCTCTGTGTCAAATAAATAAATAAATCTTAAAAAAAGAAAAAAAGAAAAATGTATATTGAGCCCTGTTTGGTACTTGGTACTGGGATAGATGCCGGAGAGACAGAGATAGAAAAGATATAAATCTTCCCCTTGGGGAGCCCATGGGCCAGTAGATAGACAATATAAAAAATAAGACATTAGAAAGCACTCAGAAGCATGTGATGAGAAAAACATGTATAGCAGTTTGACAGAAACAAGCACAATGCTGCCCTGTGATGCCAGGGAAGACAGGACAATGAGTAGGGTTTGAATGATTGAGAGGGGTATTTCTGGTGCACAATTTGAATGATTATAGATATAAACAACATAAAACCATGACCAAATCTTTTATCCCATAAGAAAATATATTACCTCACATAACACACTCTGAGGCAGAATGGCCCCAGAGCTGATAAAGCAGGTAGATAAGATATATATATATATATATATGTATCAACACGATTTCATAAAACTCTTAAAGAAAATTCATAATAATATTTACTTCTCTCACTCATGCTTCATGTCCACTGTGGGTCAGTTGTGCTCTACTGCATGTTTTCTTCACATCACTTCAGGACCCCCAGATCCTCTGAGCATCCTGTCCCTAAAACATTTGTGATCATTACAGCAGAGGAAAAAACTACATGGAGATTCACCCTCTGGCTCTTGAACATGACATACAGGTGATATCCATGACTTCTCACATTTCTTTGGTTATATAAAGTCACATGAATATATATATATATATATATAAAGAGAGGGGGAGAGAGAGCGAGATTTATTATAAGAAATTATAAGGAATTGACTCATACAATTATGGAGGCTGACAAGTCCTAAGATCTGCAGTCAGCAAGCTGGAGACCCGGGATTGCTGAGGGTGTGAGTTCCAATCTGAAAGCCAGCAGGCTCAAGACCCGGGAAGAACAGATGTTTCAGTTCAAGTCTGAAGGCAGGAAAACAAACAAACAAACACAATGTTCTAGCTCAAAGCAGTCATGAAAGAGGAATTCTCACGTATTCGAGGGAAGGTCAGCCTTTGTTGTTGGATTCAGGCCTTCAACTAATTGGATGAGGCCCTCCCATGTTAGGGAGGACAATCTGCTTTACCCGGTCTATCGGTTTAAGTGTTAAACTCATCCAAAAACATCCTCACAGAAAAATCTAGAATAACGGGTGACCAAATGTCTGGGCACCTCATGTCCCAGTCAAGTTGACACACTCTCCAAAGTATTTATACTTAATTGATTCAGGGTGTGCTTGGGCACCAGAATTTTTTAAAGCTCCCACATGATCTATCTACTGTGCAGCCAAGATTGAGAACCACTGTGCAAGAGGGTGGTGTCCCATACAGGAGACTTGGGGAATGTGGAGACTGATACTAGGATTTCCTACTTTAGCAAACAGGGTTCCCCCGCCCAGCTTCCTGACCATCTTAGTATCAGGATTTGCTAGCCTTAATACTGAATATAGGGAGGAAAAATAAATCCTCTTTCTTCCTCCAATTTGGAGTCCATGGAGACAGAGAGAAATAGGTCGGGCGGGGGGGGACAATCTACAAATCAATATGCCATTAATAACCGAAAGAGCCATGTTCAATAATAATTTACTCAGACATTATTTTCTCTTAATATAATACATGTTTTAACTTTGGAAGTACAGCAGGAGCCAAATGAGAAATCTTTACTCCAGAGCCAATTAAATGAATAAACATCACTCCCCCACCCACACAGGAAAATAGAGACTGAAATAATTTAATTTACTTAAGACTGACAATGAAATCCAAATATGAGTCAAGGGTCCTTTACAAAAATGCTTCTTAAAACATTATTTTGAACACAGACATATGTATACCATTGCTTTTTCTCTAAGAAAATTTCCATTTGAGAATTTCATGTGTGTACTTATATCTGACAAATATATCTGATATGCATATATATGATATATATATTTTATAGGTATATGATATTTTGATATTTATGCATTTTGCCTAGTCAGTATCTTTTAATTAATTTACAATGATGATTTTTTCATGTAACTATCTGCTTGATATTACTATAAACATAAGGTAATATTATTAACATTTGCACAGATATGAGATATTACAGTACAGATAGTTTGCTTTCCTTCAACTGTTAGATAAAGACATTTATTTTTATTTATGGCTGTAGATTAAAACTTATTAACTCTATCTGCTCAAGTAAGGAATGGGAAGAAGTACTCATGGTGTTTAAAAACCTTTTTTAAAAAAGACTCCATTTTAATCACAGATGAGACGGATTCATAAATTGAAACCTGCTTAATTGGCAATTAAAAGCTGTAGGACAATGTTGTCTCTCTGCCTTTTCAGAATTAAGTCCCAGCTGTTTTGAGAAAGCAACCAGAAGATTGAGAGAAACTGCCAAGTATCCTGGGGAGAAAT
This sequence comes from Neomonachus schauinslandi, assembly GCF_002201575.2. Lineage (NCBI taxonomy): Eukaryota > Metazoa > Chordata > Mammalia > Carnivora > Phocidae > Neomonachus > Neomonachus schauinslandi. Next base: position 187,886,005 of record NC_058404.1, read on the forward strand.
TGGGAGTAAAGAGTCACATTAGCTTCCATTATTCTAAAATCATTGTGCTACCAGCAGTCACTGTAAATACTGTAAATGGAGTAAAAGACCTCAAGTTTTGAAGTTAACCTGCTTTTCATTGGGAAAAGTATCACACTTTTCTGAGTCTGAACTTCAGTAAGACCAACAAATTTCAAAAATAAATTTGAGATAGTATTCATGATTCATAATATTTCCTCACCAGTGTAAGCATTAAATGTTTAACCATTTAGTTTGAGGAATGACTTACTTTTATTAAAAAAAAAAAAAGTCACTGCAGTCACTGTAGCCATTGGGAAAGTCTACACTATAATGTAATAAACAACTCCCCTCTCTTTATGGCTCATAACAACAAAAACTTTTTCTCTCTCCTCTACCTATCTGTTGGGGGTCGGCAGCGAGCTTTGCCTCATCCTTAGTCACTCTCTCTGGTCTCAGGCTGATGGAGCATCTGCTGTCTCAAACATTGCGGGTCATCATGGAGTTTTCCACAGCAATAAAAAGCTCCATCCTGAAAGTGACGTCCCACTTTCATCATAAGCCATGGGCCAGATTGGCCACATGATCCACCCAATAACAGGTAGGAGAGGATGTATAATGCTCCCTGTGGTAAGAGATTGAAAGCTGGAAATACTTAGAGAACAGCATTACAGATTAGCACTTTCAGGTCAGCAAATATTCAACCCACTCTACTTCCCATGTGCAAAATATACTCAACTCTTTCCTAAAGAAGTCAGTCCAAAGGTCTCATTTTGCCATTGCATCAAGCTCGAAGCCTAGGCTTTCTGGGTCCATAATAGTAGACTCCACATTAAGCTCCAGTGTGAATCTCTTGCTCTGGATACTAATGAACTCAAAAGATAGGTTACTTTTCCATGCTCTCCAAATACATAATAGTAGTACAGGGACAGAGTAACTGCACTAAACTCTCCCACTTGAGAAGAGGACGAAGAGCAGGTACACGGGAGAAACTAATCTGATCCACAATAATTCTGAAGTCCTGCCTGGCAGAGATGGGGAGGACCTTCCACCTTGGGAAGGGAGAATGGAATGGGAATGTTCCTTGATTAGAAACTGATTTTGCTTCCTGGCAGAGTTTCAAATTGATTACTTTTCTCCAAGGTCTTTGGCTCTACACTATATGCCCCATCTGTAGTGGGCATTAGATAGGAATAAGTTTTCTTTATGGGTTGAATGACTTTCTCACTCTGCTGCATGCCTCCTGAAAGAGGGGACTGAAGGTCATTTTAAGTCTCTAACAGTCTCAGGCATGTATTATTTGGGATTATATTTTCTCTGTGTAATTTTCTTAATAATGTTCTAGGGCTTTTAATCTATTTGGTGCCATTGCCAACATGTGGTGATGGCTGCTCACATTTCTTGATAGACTTTTAGATTGGTTGTGGGTTTTTTTTGCTTCCTCATACTCACACCTCCCACTTTCAACATAATTATGGGTAGCAAACTAGGGCCTTCTAGGATTAGGAAGGAAAGACTCATATCTAGCCTCTCTTCAATGATTCTTTTGTATAATTGTAAAATATACACCATAATAATCCACTCACACTTAACAAAATGTTAAATTAATCCATTAACAATAAACATGACCAGGCTAGTCTAGGACAAGAGAACAAATGGACATGTATAGATAATTTAAAATTATAAATAAAGCTAACTGTTAACTAAATATACCACATCCTCATATCTTGACGTTGACATTAATACAGCAAAATTGAAAAACATGCGTGAAACTGTGGTTTTCATTGATTGAAATAAGGAAAAATAACAAGGATAACTGTATTAATTATTACGGATTGTGGTTGAGAGCTTTGCTGATGGGCTGGATATGTTTACATTAGTTATAAAAATATATAATTCATGAAATATTACATAATTTGAGAGAAAATCGTTTTTCCCTTAACTAATACTGTTACAGTAAAAAATTTCCACATAATTTGTGTATCACTGACAGTAATCTCAAATTAAATTACCATATAGTGTTTAGGTATTTTCTTTCCCTGTATAAATTTCTTCTTTGAAAAATTTTGCTCTGCAGAAACAGTAGTAACTGAAATCTTCATCAAATTTTGTAAAGCAGTACTTAAATTCAGAAAGAGCTATGGATTTTATATGTCATGTTCAAACAATATAAAGAGGCCCCATAGATGAATGATCAGATCACAGAAAATATTTAAAATATTTTCATTTTATGTATTTAATTGCTATCATTTCTATTGTAATTTCATCATCTTTTGTATTTATATCCAACTGTATTACTTAAGTCCTTTCAAAATCTTAAAAGTTGGATGTTACAAAGCAAACCAAAAAGAACATTGCTGTTTGTTCAATTTTATCAAATTTCTATTCTGTTCTATTTTATCAAGACTATATTTTAATTGTTGTTTAAAGGTATAAATTTGCAAAGAGTATTAAGTAAGTCTTAGAAGTACAAAGTACACACAAACAAAAAGAAATACAATGCATAGTTTAATGAATATAGACAATATTGCACTAGAATTATATAATGTGATAAATATTGTTACAGTGGCAATCATATTGCAATATATAAATATATCAAAGTAACACATGTGTACCTTAAACTGACACAATTTTTATGTCAAATTTATTCCATAAAAAGACTATATTTTCATCTTAAAATGGCAAGAAATATAAGTCAACAATAAAAAGATAAAAATAATCCAATTATAAAGGGGATAGGATTTGGATAAACATTTCTCCTAAGAAGATATACTAATTGCCAATAAGCATTTGAAAAGATGTTCAACATCATTAGTCATTAAGGAAATGCAAATCCAAACCACAATGACATTCCACTTATAAGCACTAAGTTGGGTATAATCAAAAAGACAAACAATTTAACAAGGGTTAGCAAAGATATGGAGAACTTGGAACTATCATACATTGCTTGTGGGAATGTAAAATGATACAACTATTTTAAAAAATAGTTTGGCAGTTCCCCAAAAAGCTAGAATAGAGTTATCATATGATCCAGTAATCCACTCTTAGGTATAAATCCAAGACAACTGAAAATACGTGTCCACACTAAAACTTGCGCACAAATATTCATAATAACATTTTTCATAATAACCAAAAAGTGGAAACAACCAAAATGTCTATCGACTGATGAATGGGTAAATAACATGTGGTATAACCATATAACTAAATATGTTTAGTTCATCAAAAGAAGTTCTGATACATGCTACAAAATGGATGCAACTTGAAAACATTACATTTAGTGCAGACATAAAAGGCCATATTTCTATTTATATGAAGTGTTCAGAAAAGATAAATCCACAGATGCAGAAAGTAGACTAGTATTTTACAGAGGTGGAGGGAGGAATAGGCAAAGGTTTCTTTCCGGAGTGAGGAGATGTTCTGAAATTAAATGGTGGACATGATTGCACAACTCTGAATAGACTAAAAACTACTGAATTGTACATTTTAAAAATGTAAGTTTTATAGTACGTGAATTATATCTTAATAAAGTTGTTACTTAAAAATATGACAAAAATTAGATTATGGTGATGGTCGCACAACTCTGAACATACTAAAAACCATTGAACTGATCACTTTGAATGGGTGAATTTTATGATATGTGAAATTATCTCAATACATCTGTGAAAAGAAATGGCCAGAAAACAGTCCTTAGAGAAATTGGTGATTATTTGTAATATTCTTTCTCCTTTATAGGCCTAAAAATATTTTTTCTTCCTTGTTCTAAAATCTTATATTTTGTTGCAATGTCATTTTTGCTGCATATTTCATGTGTAGTTTTTTTAATTTAAAAACACATATTAAAAATTTTTAATATGTACTTTGTTTAACTTTTTAAAAATAAAACAGCCAAATTTAGATTCCTCAGGGCTTTTTTGTTAAGCTTCTGCTAACCTTATTACCAATAAGCAACAGCTCATGACAAATAACTTATAGCACATTTCAGTATTAATTTAAATTTTCACCTAAGATCATGTCTCACTCTTTATTTGAGGGCTAGTCTTCTGTTAATTTCCTCTCATCTTCTAAACATTTCCTATCTTGCCTAATGAAATCTAATTGCTTTAACAGTATTTAGTTGGCATTATCATCATGTGTCCAAGTGTGTTCATCCGGTCAATGTTTTCAATCTGTTTATCAAGTTATTTGTTCCATCTTTCGGTGAATTAAAACCAAAACCAAAACCAAAACCCGTATGTGGTCTCTGGATTTTTCTAAAGAACATTAGAATCATCACTATTGGTAATCTGTGGCTCTGTCTCCTAGCAACGAAATCTAACTATATATGCTGTACATGTTCCTGGGATTTTGGCCCAGATTCTAACTTGTATACACTTTTAATTATCAATTGTGTTAGCACCAGTATCATAGGCATAGAAAATCTTTTATATCAATGCTGAAAATTGAAAATTGTTTTGTAGTGCTTAGGTCAAAATGTATACATTTTACATGTATGAATGTAAATGAATGGAATGTAAAATGAATGAAATCAACCTCATTATTTTCTTCTGGGAGCTCAACAATAATCATAATGAATGCTTGTTGTTCAATATAACTTTTGCCCCTGGTACAAAGTAAATTAGATAGTACTTTTTATAATGTACTTTTCATAATTATTTATAATTTTTGTGTTACCTTATTACACATTAAACTAGTAATCTCATTTTTACTTCACCATCATAGACAGTTTTTAAAATCTGCTTTACACGATCAGCTCTGCTTGCAACACATTTGGAAATAATTTCTAATAAACTAAACTTTCTGCTTTCTTTTCTGTAAATATCGTTCCCTTTGTGCCACCAAAATCATTGTTATGCTCAGCTAATATCGAACATATGATATTATTCTGTTCTGTATTGGCATTAATATATTGGCATTTATTTATCTTTGCTGAATATTACTTATTGATTGGTGTTTACTCAGACTTTTTTGAGTACTAGTAATTGCATTTGTGAATTATTTTTATTTTTTATTGGAAAGTGGTATTTTGTGTTTCTTTAAAACAAAAACATGTCTCTAGTCATTCATATCTTCATTGATCAAGGCTAAACTTAAAGATTAGTTGGGAAACATGAAGATGCAGTATCAGTATTCTTTGCCATTGATTTACAATACGAGTGCCAGTGTCTACAATTTTCTCCATTTAAAATAATTTTACTGTAAAATTAAGTACTAATTTTTTTAACATGTATATCCAAGTAAAAAATCATAATCATTAATTTGAGTCAGATTCTGTTTTGGTAAAAAACTTCTCATGCCGTCAGAAGGATGTGATGGCCATTTTGGGGGTCATAATCCAAGAAACAGTAACACTCCAGAGATTTTTGTCTTTTTCCTTCAATTTGCTTATTTTATAAATGTACTTTTCATCACCCTTTAATGCGGAGACCAGAGTGGTATTTGTTTCTCCTAAGTTGTGAATCTGATGTGAACAATTCTCTTTTTTTCATTCTTATTGTTTTGGGCTGATATTCACGTTTTCAGTTATTAAAGAACATGAGGTAGTTGGGATTTCATCTGACCTGTTTAAATTGTTGATTTGATGGGAAAAAAATTTCTTGCTTATTTTTAATGTTTTGATCAGTAAGTCTCAATTAAGTAAAGACTATGTAATGCCTCATCACAAATTTTATGCAAAGCATGCTCAAGAAGAGTCAGTTCACTTCCATTCTTTCTGGGTTTTTTTATAAGTAGATAACTCCTTTAAAGATTTTCCATTTTCTTTTTCTGATCTGTGCTTTTATGTTATCTCTTCCTATCACAATCTCGACTTGTGCATCCTAAAGAATTAAAAATAAAACAGAGCTTATTATTCAAAATTCACAAAATGTTACACTTCATCCAAAAGCATAAATGAAAGAAAATGAAAAACATTGAAAGTTACAATTATGTTTTCAAGGAGTTATTTTTCTAAAACATTCAAAATTATATATTAAATTTAAAAGAAAGATACACTCTTTTGCTACATAAGTGGTGCATTTTAAAATTAAAAAAAAAAATAAGGGGCACCTGGGTGGTTCGGTCAGTTAAGTTTCTGACTCTTGATTTTGGCTCAGGTCATGATCTCAGGGTCTTGAGATCAAGCCCCACATTGGACTCAGAGCTGACTATGGAACCTGCTTAAGATTCTCTCTCTCCCTCTCTTTCTGCCCCTCCCCCCTTTTAAAAATAAAATAAATAAAAAATTTAAGTAACAATTATTTAAAGCAAAATTAAAAGCAATTCTAGCATTCAGTGCGCAAGCAGTTGCCAACATAAAGAATCAGTATCATGGGGCGCCTGGGTGGCTCAGTTGGTTAAGCGACTGCCTTCGGCTCAGGTCATGATCCTGGAGTCCCTGGATCGAGTCCCGCATCGGGCTCCCTGCTCGGCAGGGAGTCTGCTTCTCCCTCTGGCCCTCCCCCCTCTCATGTGCTCTCTGTCTCATTCTCTCTGTCAAATAAATAAATAAAATCTTTAAAAAAAAAAAAAAGAATCAGTATCATGTTTTACATGTTATGTATGTTTGTAAGTATGGTAGACAGACATACATACATAACATATAGAACATATACATATGTATTTTTAAGGTAATATGAATATTTTAATATTGAGAAGCCTTGTTCAGCTATGAGAACTTGGGCATGTGAACCCATGTACAGCTTACTCAATGTTATCATCTGTGCTCTTCTACCAATATTTAGGATTGTGTACTGAGGTATTTCTTGTAGTATTTTTTATAGTACACTTTTTGCATAAATCTCTCAATGACAAGGGAAGATTTTAGCAAATGCCAAACTTACAGTGCTATTGCTACACACAATTGACATTATTAATTTACTGCTTACTTGTATCAATTCCTCTCATAAACATATTCAGATGTTCATTTGAGTATTTTCCTCCCTGATGCAGCATCCAGGAATGGAGAAAAGATGACCATCATCACCAACTCTGGGGACAGCTTCTTATTATTTTGCATAAATCATCATTTTCCAATTCCGTGGTCTCACAATGATTCAGAATTAATTCCAGCATGCCTAGAATGGTAGGACAGAAGTTTTCTGTCTCCCACAGGATATAAACAGTTGACATCTAATTACCTAGGTAACTTCTAACAAAGCTGACAGCCAGTCCTACAAACTCCAGGGGCACTCTCCTTAAAATTAAGCTGACACTTCATCTTGTACAGCCCATAAGAAAGACAAAATGAAAATGCACTGGTGTTGAGGACCAAGTCCTGATCAGCTAACCCAGGAGCACACACATGAATCTACCAAGGCCAAGTTGATGTGCTCTCCTTGGAATTTCAAACTTGATTAGAGTGACACATAGTGGGAATGGTCGCTCATCCACCTAGGGATCAGTTCCTACAGAGGCTATCTTTGGATTCCTCCTACATAGACCTGTGGATCCATTCTGTTTCCTTTTCAAGCTTGATTATTCAGCTTTTCCTTTGATCCTTTGAGTTACATTGTATTTTTGTAGTAAATTGATTTTTGGTTTAAGTTCATCAGAATCTTTAATATTTTATTTATTTATTTATTTATTTATTTATTTATTTATTTATTTTTAAGATTTTATTTATTTGACAGAGAGAGCACAAGCAGAGGGAGAGAGAGGGAGAAGCAGGTTCCCCGCTGAGCAAGGAGCCCGACGTGGGACTCGATCCCAGGACCCCGGGATCACGACCCGGGCCGAAGGCAGCCGCTTAACCGACTGAGCCACCCAGGCGTCCCGAGTCTTTAATATTTTAGATTATCATTTAGCAAATAGTCTCTTTCGTTTCCCTCCTACTATGGACACAATGCATTTCCTCATTCTGTTGATACTGAGCTTAGCTGTGTGGCTTGCTCTGGCTAAGGGAACCAAGCCTAAGCCAAAGCCAGCATGGGTCAGCCAATACTCAGCTGATCTAGATGTGTGAACATGGAAAAATAATTGTTGTTTTGAGCCACATGTTTGGGATGATTTGATAAAATATGTAATCATAGTAATATATGACTGTTACTTTTTGTGTTACTTGCAAATACCTGACGTTACTTTCTTTTGCAAAACCAACTTTGCCGAGGGATGATGGACAGACTAAAGCTAGAAGTTTTACTGCCAAATTCAGCACCAGCTCATCCTTTGAGACAGGCCTGTGTCCAAATCATACTTGCCGTGAAACCAAGACACCAGCTCAAATATAGAAGGTCAGCTTTCCAGTACTTTTGATTGAGCAATAACTGCATATAACACATCTCTGAGAAAAAGTAATACGAATATGAGTAATGCCACTCTTAAAGGGTTGTTCACTAAAAGCACATTTAGATCCATCTTCTTAAGTAAAACATGTTACTCTAGTATACCTCTAAAATATTCAACTTGGGGAAAGCAGCTAGGAGAGACTTTAAAAAATGTTTTTAAAATGTGTTCATAGAGGCATTCAGAGCAGGTAATCAGATGCTATTTCCATTACTGCAGGCTTAGTGGACTGATGGTTAAGCTATTTGCAATATTTAGATATTTCTCAACCTCTAAACTATTAAAATTTCAAACCAAAACAGTAATTCCTTACTTAAGGAATGAAGTTGGATGATTTATTAAAGTTATCTGTAGATCTGCATAGATGAGAACACTGCTAGAGAGCACAGGATTGCCCTAGAAAAAATTTGTACGTATACCTCATGATATTCACTCCACTGGAGTTGCCAAGACTATCTCTTATGACTTTTGACAGAGTAGCATTTTTATGGGCTTCTACCGGAATAACCTACTTAACAATATTCCACTTGCATTTCATTCTTATAAACCATAAGGTAGGTGTAGTAACTCTGTATTATTCACTTTTAGGAGCGACTAAAAGGCATGGATAATGCAATTCAATTAATAATTACTTGTGTTTGGATTTAAAGTTCATGTAGTTGAACAAACATATTCAGGAATGGATGTGAATAGGGGCTCTCCATCCTGCTATTTCAGTTCATGTGCATGGAAGGTGGAAATGGGAGTACGAATGTGGTTCTGAGTAACCAGAGATGACTCCATAAATATTTACCAACTTATGATTCCATATTTCTGGACTTATGTATTTATATATCTGAAGACGCAAATTCCATAATTCTATCTGATATTCTCTCCCAGAGAAACTGATCATCACTGAACCTCAGAGATGGGTTCAGAGTCTGGCTTCGAATGGTTCTTTGTGTCCAGTAGGTCCACTGTTGGCTCACTGTTGGCTACTTTCAAACATGTTTGCCATGACTGTTCTCAGGGTTTTTAAAAATTTTTTTATTTATTTACTTACTTATTTTTTAGAGAGAGATTGAGAACACGCATGTGTGTACGAGAGTGGAGGGTTGTGCAGAGGGAAAGGGAGAGGGAGAATCTGAAGCAGGCTCCATGCCCAGCACACAGCTCTAGGCAGGACTCAGTCTCACGTCCCTGAGATCATGACCTGAGCAGAAACCAAGAGTTGGAAGCTGGGATGCCCAACTGACTGAGCCACCCAAGTGCCCCTCTCAGTTTTTTAATGATTACAATACTCTAAGTTGGACTGAATGAATTTTCTGCTGCTGTAACAGTTTTAAACAGTTGCTTTAAAAAGCACAACTTATGTTATAGTTCTAAAGGTCAGAAGTTTTAAACCAACTTGCAGGCAGGAAAAACATCCCTTCTGGAGGCTCTAGGAGAATATTTTATTGACTTTCCCAACTTCCAGAGGCCACGTACAACATTCATTGGCTTATAGTTTCTTCCTCCATCTTCAAAGCTAGTGGTATAGCATCTTCAAATCTCCCTCTGATTTCTTCCATTGTCATATCTCTTTCTCTGCCTCAAAATACACTATAAATTTAAAAGTTACCCAGTGTTTTTATTACGATTTATCTTGAAATAAGTTGCAAGTTTTTTGAGTAGTGTTCAGTGCGAGCAAACATATCACCAAGAAAAAGTCAATTATAAGGAATTTATAGATTGAGTATATATCTTCATTAATGATAGAAACATAAATGAATTACATTTAAATGTCAGTGCATATAATTCTTATGGTTTAGTTAATGGAAAAGTATAATTCCCAAACATACAGATATGTGTTGCCACATAGTGTAGAATTGGTTGATTATTTGCGACAGAACTGAAACTGATAAACCCAAACCAATACAAAGTTTTGCAAGAATAGCAGCAGAGGAAACTGATCAGTTAACACTGATGTACTGCTAACAAAGTGTCTTTTCTGAATTGTTCAGAAATACTCTATCTGGGGTGCCTGGGTGTCTCATTTGGTTGAGCGTCCAACTCTTGATTTCAGGTCAGGTAATGATCTCAGGGTCCTGGGATTGAGCCCCAAGCAGGGCTCCCCACTCAGCAGGGAGTCTGCCTGAGATTCTCTCCCTCTCCCTCTGCCCATACCCCCAGCTTGTGCTTTCTCTCTCTCCCAAATAAATAAATAAATCTTAAGAAAAATAAGCAATATTCTGACTACTTGTGTATATATGCAGTGGAAGCTCAGAAACTTTGTCAAGCATTTCCTAAAAGCCAGATTTCTCAGTATAATACCATACTAGAGTATTTTAGAAAACTCTTTAAAATGAGCTAATTCTAATATACAAAATACAGTGACATTTAATAACTCAGTAGGTTATGAATAAGTAGCCTTTAGTTGTATACTAATCAGGACAGTTCTGGAATGTGAGCCATTCACATACTGGAATCTCAGAAATTATTTGCCTTTTTGAGAACAGGCTCAACCCACCATGAGGATTCCTGTGCCTTCTAACATTGCCATTTTAGGAATCATTACTTTCAAAACCAGCCTCGTGTCCTCCTGGGATTCCCTTCCTGTCCTCATCAAATACTCCATTTGGCTAATTCCTTCTCATCCATAAGAAATCAACTGGAGCAGTTAAGCACTTACTTCTGTAGGATCCCTGAGTGCTCTATTCACTCACTTTGGTTAGTATGGACAACACTGTGAGTCCCCTAGAGGTAGGGAACCTGTGCTACTCACCTTTGGAACCTCTCACAGTGCCTTAAACAAAGTAGAGGTTTAACAAGCATTTAAAGAAAGAAAAGCATTAAGGGAGGATTAAATAACATTGACAGCTAACATTGATAGACTACTGGATTCCAAGCACTCTTCCAACTGTTTTAAATATATTTTACAATAAAAATACAGGGATAGTTTATCTTTACAACAATAGAATGAGACTAATTCTATTTTAAGGATGAGGAAACTGAGGCACAGAGAGATTAAGTAGTTTGTGCAAGGCCATTTAGAGGTGGGAACAAATGAAGGCAAAAACAAGAGAGGAAGGGCAGGGAGTTTTCAGCAACCCTTTGATCCCACTAGCACCTACAATGTATTTTACAGTGGTCCTAAGAGCTCTTCATTGTTCCTCCTCATCCTCATTCCCTACATTGAGTTTGGGCCCATCATTTTGATCATTCACTCACAACTTTCTCATGTGACCTACTTGCTTAGCGAGGTCCAATATTGATTAAATCCAATTCTTTGCCTGCTCTTCATCTGTATCTATCTATAGCTAGAGAGAAAAGGGAACATAGCTAGGGAAAAAGACAACTGTGTTTACTGGAGCATCACTTTAGAACCAGGACCACTTACCTTAAGTGACTCTACTATATGTCCTTATTCTAGACTCTTCCTCTTCTAGATGATTATTTCACAGCTTTGCTCTCCCTTCAAACCACCCCCCCTGCCAAGTTTCTCCCCACTTCTAGCTGTAAGGTGATGATCTTGTTCCAGTTATACTGAGGAAGAGAATTACTGAGGCAATCAGAGAGAACTGCCACATAACCTCAAATCACATCTACTCAACTTCCCATTCTATCTGTATAATCTGCCTTCTTCTTCTTTTTTTTTTTTTTGTTAGAGAAGGAGAGAGAGAATCCCAAGCAGGCTCCATGTCCAGTGAGGAACCAGACTCGGAACTTGATCTCATAGACCCTGAGAACATGACCTGAGCTGAAATCAAGAGTCAGATGCTTAACTGACGAGCCATCCAGGTGCCCCTTCTTTTTACCACAGAAGAGCTACTTGTAAGTAAGACCAATCCTTCCCTGTATACTCCATATGCCATCTCTTTCCACCCACTCAGGAATTTAGCTCCAGTAACCTCCCTCTCTTTGCAGCATTACCAGTGTTTTCCCTTTTATCTGGATTATTGCCACCAGCATATAAACATGTTTAATTTCTCTTATCTAAACAAATAAAAACAAACTAAAAAAAAAACCTGTTTGCCCTCTCATTGCCTTCCAGCTGTTCCCCTTTAAAGCAATGCTTCTTGAAAAACTGTTCTACACTTGCTCTTTTTAATTCCTCTGCTATTTTCTCTTGAACATACTTCAGTTAGATTTTTCTCCCCACAACTCTGGAAGAAGCTATTGTCAAGGCCACCCATGACCACTAGGTGCTAAGTCCAGTGATGAATTCTCCGTCCTCATCTTAGCTAAACTCTCAGCAGTACTGTGTTGGCCAGAGATGATCATGCCCTCCTCATAGAAATATCTTCTATGCATTGTTTCCAGTTTCCTTCTATTCCATTGGCAGCTCAACCTCACGATCCGTTGCTTATACTTTCTCGTACCCTTGACCTCTAAGTCTGTGGTCTTCAGACTCTTTCTTCCTGTTCCTCTTTGCCTGTTTTTTAAAGTTGACATCAAAATATTTTCATCTTAAGATTAAGTAGTTGCAAAAAGATATAAGTGCCAACATATCATAAACATGGTCATTTCACATAAAACTATGACATCACACTTATAAATATACCCAGTGAAATCTTAACACTATAGCAGTCTGAAACATATCTTTATTTCTTTTTTTAATTTAATTTTATTATGTTATGTTAATCACCATACATTACATCATTAGTTTTTGATATAGTGTTCCATGATTCATTGTCTGCATGTAACACCCAGTGCTCCATTCAATATCGTTTCTTTTAAAGTACATAAACACGTAGTATATCTTAAAATCTGAGATTGTGATACCTCCAGCTTTGTTCTTCTTTTTCAAAATTGCTTTGGCTATTCAGCGTCTTTTGTAGTTCCATACAAATTTTAGGATTCTTTGTTCTAGTTCTGTGAAAATGTTCATATTTTGACGGGGATTGCATTAAATCTGTAGATTGCTGTGTGTAGTGTGGACATTTTAACAATATTCATTCTTCCAATCCATTAGTATCAGATATCTTTCCATTTGTTTGTGTCATCTTCAATTTCTTTCTTCAATGTTTTATAGTTTTCAGAGTACAGATCTTTTACCTCCTTGGCTAAGTTTATTCCTAGGTATTTTATTATTTTTGGTGCAATTGTAAATGGGATTGCTTTCTTTCTTTCTTTCTCTTTCTTTCTTTCTTTTTCAAATTCTATTTTTTTTTAGGTTCCAACTAGCATTTTTTTATTTTCTCAATTTCTCTTTCTGCTACTTCATTATAAATGTACAGAAATGCAACAAATTTCTGTATATTTTTATCTTGCAAATTTACTGAATTCACTTTTCCAGTAGTTTTTTGGTGGAGTCTTTAAGGTTTTCTATATATACTATCATGTTATTTGCATATAGTGAAAATTTGACTTGTTCTTTACCAATTTGAATACTTTTAATTTTTTCCAAATAGTAATCAAAGCAGTATGGTACTGACACAAAAATAGACACATAGATCAATAAAAGAGAATAGAGAGTCTAGAGATAAACCCATGCTTTTGTGGTCAATTAATCTACAACAAAGGGCAAGAATATACAATGGGTAAAAGATGGTCTCTTCAACAAATGGTTTTGTGAAACCTGGACAGCTAAATGCAAGAAAAGGAAGCTGGACCACTTTCTTAAACCATACACAAACATAAATTCAATATGGAATCAAGACCTAAATGTGAGACCTGAAACCATAAAATTCCTAGAAGAAAACATAGGCAGTAATTTTTTGATATCAGCTGTAGAAACACTTCTTTGGATATGGTTCCTCTGCCAAGGGAAATAAAAGCAAAATGAAACTATTGGGACTACACCAAAATAAAAAGCTTCTGCACAGGGAGAGAAACCATCAACAAAACAAAAACAAAATGTCTGAATGGGAGAAGATATTTGCCAATTATATATCCAATAATGGATTTATAACCAAAGTATATAAAGAACGTACACAACTCAACAGTAAAAAACAAATAATTCAATTAAAAATGGACAAAGGACTTAAACAGAAATTTTTCCAAAGAAGACATACAGATGGTCAACAAACGTGAAAAGATACTCAACATCACTAGTCATCAGGAAAATGCAACTTAAAACCATAAAGAGATATCATTTTCACCTGTCAGAATGGTTAGAATAAAAAAGATAAATAACAACTGTGGGCAAAGATATGGAGAAAAACAAACTCCTGTACACTGTTGTTGGGAATGCAATTGGTGCAATCACTGTGGGAAACAGTATGGAGTTTCCTCAAAAAATTAAAAATAGAACTATCATATGATCCAGTAATTCCACCACTGGGTATTTATCCAAAGAAAGCAAAAACACTGATTCAAAAGGATATATTCACCCCATGTTTATTGCCGTGTTATTTACAATAGCCAAGATATGGAAGCAACCCAAATATCCATCCATAGATGAATGAATAAAGAAGATGTGATATATATCTCCAGCCCAGTCACCTCTCACAACTATAGATGGACATATGCAACTTGATATTTGCTTGATAGATAACTATATATACATTTAATTACTCAGCCATAAAAAGAAAGGAAATTTTGTTGTTTGCAACAACCTGGATGGACTAGAGGGTATAATGCTGAATGAAATAAGGCAGTCAAAGAAAGACAAATACCCTGTGATTTCACTCATACAGGGAATTTAAGAAACAAAACAAATGATCAAACAGAAAAAAGAGACAAAAAAACCCAGACTCTTAAATACAGAGAAAAAACTGGCGGTTGTCAGAGGATAGGTGGATGGGGGGAGAGAGGATAATAAATAAAGGGAATCAAGAGTACATTTATCTTGATGAGCACTGAGAAGTGTATAGAATTGTCAGATCGTTATATTGTATACCAGAAACTAATATAAAACTGCATGTTAATTATACTTCAAAAATAAATAATTTTTTTAAAAGTACATGAATATGACTTTCATTAGCAGTAAGAAATTATAAGCCATCCCTTTTTTTCTTAGACTATTATTTCCATTTCATTCCCATCATGGAATCTTATTCTAGTATAATTTTATGCCATTTTATTGTGAAATACACCTGAAGAAAATTTCACAAAACAAACATGTACAGCTGCATATTTTATCACAATGCAGACTCATGAAACCACCATCCAGGAGACAAAATAGAACATTTGCAGCAACATATGAGCCTCCACTGTCCCAATCACAACCTCTTTCTTCCCTCTCCGATATCACCACTCGAATTTCTTTATGATTTGTACAGAGCTTCCTTTTTAATAAGTTCATGTATCCATCAGTGAATATTGTGTATTATTACTCAGCTTCTTTATGTCCTTTCCTTTTCTTCATTGTTATAAGTGTAGTCCCTGAGGAACTTCTTTCACAAAGATGGAGAGAGAGAGGTTTCCTTATAAAAATGTTACTTGGTTCTTTGATTACTTCTTTTTTTTTTAAAGATTTTATTTATTTATTTGAGAGAATGAGAATGAGAGACAGAGAGCATGAGAGGGAGGAGGGTCAGAGGGAGAAGCAGACTCCCCGCTGAGCAGGGGGCCCGATGCGGGACTCGATCCCGGGACTCCAGGATCATGACCTGAGCCGAAGGCAGTTGCTTAACCAACTGAGCCACCCAGGCGCCCCTTTGATTACTTCTTTAAACTATGTGCTCCCAAATTAAATGATCAATCATCACAAATTAACTTTTAATAATACTTTAGGTGTTAACTATATAACAGTCTCCTCCAACTTTGTAGCAATAGAAGAATTGGAAACCACCTGATATGCATAAAAACATGTTCTTGGTCATTAGAGTTCAGTTAGACACTAATACTTTCAAATTTCCCCTTGTTTGAAGTTCAAAGGTATCAACACTTAGGGTAATGAAACATAAGATTTCACGATGTGTGAAAAGGATATCATTTATATCATTTGTTTGTAAAGTGCACAGGAATGAAGTATTTTGAAAGGAGATGGAAAATAAGGACACATAGCATGCTCAACTGAAGGGTGTCAAGTCAAGCAATTCTAGTCACGATTTCTTATATCAAGTTGAGGACGTGGACATTGATTTTCCCAAAACTATCTCAGCCTGAATACTCCTTAGAAAATCTTATGTATATTCCCAGGATACATGTAATCCAGTTAGAAATCCTGTTTACACAATAGAGTTTCCAGGGCTTTGCCCTTGGACCATTTCTCTGTCTTATTATATTCACTTATCCAATCTCATGACATGACTTTCTATCACACACACACACACACACACACACGGACACACAAAAACTGAGGTCTCACAAATCTATATCTGCAGACTAGACATCTCCTTTAATTCCAGATGGATATATGCAACTTGATATTTGGTATCTCCTTTCGGATATCTAAGGGATATCTTACTATAGATACTCCCATACCTGAAATTCTGATGCCCACCCCCACCCCAAACCCAACTTTCTTTTAGTCTTCCCTCTCGCAGTAAGTAGAAAATCCTTCATTTAAATTACTCAGGCTAAATATTTTTTGCTGTCACTTGAACATACCAGCCGTAGTCTTGCTTCTGAGTCTTGTATTTGATTCCTGGGTATAGACCCTTCTTTCCCCAGAGAGTGGAAGGAATGGAATACCCTATTCCTTCACTTTTTTTTAGTCTTTGCTCAAATACTACCGTATTTCTGATGCTCTCTCTGTTTTCCATATAGCAAGCATCCTTTTACCTACACACTGCACACTCTCTCATTCTTGGCCTTATTTTTCTCTAGAGCACTTTTCATCTGACATCCTATAAATTTTAGTAATTTGTTTTTAGTGTATTTCTTCCCACTAGAATGTAAGCTTCATGAAAGTTGGTTTCTGATTTGTTCATTTTATTCTGTATTCTCAGTACCTAGAAGAGTGCCTTGGATATGGTAGCCACTTAGTAAATACTTACTAATTGAAGAATAAATTAATTAATCATTGGGTACTAGTCAACAAAATAACTCAAACTCTCTGCAACAAGCTTATGGGATGCTTGAAGGTCAAGCTAAGCATGATGCTGATGAAAAGGATATGAGTAGTGAAACAGAAGGGAAACTTATAAGAACTACCTGTCAAAAAGAAAGACTGATATATAGCAACATAGGAAGAAATGAACATGAAATCCATCTGAGTTACTACTGACTGAGAAAAATGTAAATATTCACGGACCAGTGACAGGAGGGTTTGTACAACTGACTACTTCCCAGAGAAGAATACTAAATCTGCAATAGTGAAGGTGTAAGTTCTTACACAACGATTTTAACAACACTCATCATTTCCTAGTAACATCTCATATTTGAGCAATCAAGTCAGAAAAGGGTTAACTGGTTACAATGTTGAAAAGTAAATGCCTCTCTATTTTTTTCAAATTTCATGATCAATTCTGGTTTGCTGAATGTGAGCAATAATACCAAGTATTGTAGGAAAAAACAGAGTGTCAAAGATGGAATATCTATCCTTTAATGTGAAAAAGAGCTGGCATCATAAATTTATTCTGAATGTGGAAATTAGACTGTCTGAACTTTTAGAGTAAGAGCCCTTCAGAGAAATTACCTTACTGCATTGCAAACTTTCATTTCATTCTTCATGTCAACTAAATTGGCATTTGAATATTTGATCAGTAAGAGAAATTGGTATATTTTGGAATCAAACATTTTCTTCTATTTGTGTGGTTTCTTGTGCTGAGTTTGAAGCACCGGAATTTTTCTTTGTGCATGTCTGGATTATTTTGACAACTTTCTTTTATGTAATTTCAGTGGTGCATTATGGGGCTTTGACTTAATTAAGGCTGAACTCTTCTCCCATCAGGATGCAGTCATAGAATCAATGGATAAATGGTCATTCACTCCCATAAGTGGGGCTGGATTGCATAATTTTACAAAGACTTCCCTAGAAAATCACTGATGCTTTACTGCATAATCCATTGCTGTGAAATTTGCTGAGAACATCCCTCCCTCCAGGCTGCCTGGGTACTGTACATCTGCTTTTGGTAGTGCTCCCATGCTCCTAATCATGCAAGTGGTTTGTAACACATTCATCATGCTACCGTATACATGAGAGGTCAACAAGTAGATTCACCTCCTTAAAACTGATTACCACAGTGCTTTGTATACAACGGGTCCTCAAAACACATTGGGTCACTTTCTGTAAATGTGGGAGCTAGAAATTTGGTAATCTTTTCAGAAAATAAAATTTCCTAATTCTTCGTTTAAGGTCAGAATTTTACACTTTGTGCAGACATGTGGAGTAGATAATTTTAAATGGACCAAGCCAATCCTATGTATTGGGAGGAGTGAATTTTTGTAGCACCAAAACAACCATTGAAGACATTATGGTGTAACCTTTCTCAAAGTTTCCTCCTGAAAATTTACTTTCCAAACTATGTTCCCATATCTGTTTAAAGTTAGGTGTTGTAAGGATTTAACAGAAAAATATACAGTTTTCTTCTTCACATGAAGATTCTCTTTAGAAAATAGCATTATAAATAAAGTTAGCTATAAATAATACTTCCTTAAAATTGTGTTTACAAATCTGGTAAATTATGTTTAATTTTAGCTTAGGGAAAACTTACATAGCATCCATTAAATTGGATTGGCTCTTTTGTGGAGGATTGCTTATCTTGATTATGAAAACATTTAGGAAACAGTTATTCCACCTGTCATTAAACAAATACTGTCACTACTGGTCATCCAAACAAGAGAAATAGTGCATTTGCTTATCGTCTTTTGCAATGGGGGTCCTTGTTACTTTTCAGGGGTTCCCTAAAAACCACTGTTTTCTCTTTCCACATGGTCCTACTTGCAATCAGCAGGGCCTATTTCAACAAATCTGATGAAAATCCATCTAGCCTTTTTGTATGTATGTGTGTGCAGTAACAATATCAAACAGAAAACAAGACAAGAGCCTTTTTTTGTATAAATATGTCTTTACTTTAAAATATTTTTTGATTAATTGCATAGTTAAAAAACTAATATCATACTGAGATATTCACTGGGTTGAATTCTCCTAGAAAAAAAAATTGTTTTTTGACATTAAGCATCAAATTCTCATCCCAACAATATAACAAATGAAACAGTCTCAAATCTCCTCCAACTATAAAACACAGAACAATACAATGTTTCAAGATGAAACACTGAAAAATGCATGGATGATCTGTCAAGAAAGGAATGGGAAATCTAAGGAGGGAGGAGAGATACAAAATGAAAAAAACAAAAACAAACCAAAATCTGAGCATCAATCCAGAGCAGTAAGTGTTGAAGCAGGCAGGAGTCCTAAAAGCTCAGTAAAGGAACTATTTTGTGCGTGTGGGAGGATTGGGGAGTGGGGGGAAAGGGGGTGACTCTGGAACACTCTTCAAAGATGAAGACTCTGACGTGGCTCTGGGTTAGAGGATGGTATGATTTTGACCCTGAGATTTTCCCACATGACATCCTTCTAACTAGTTTAGGGACCATATTTTCACTACCTAAAAATGAGAATTGAATGTGAAGAGCTTTGGGTTTCATTCATGGCAGAATACGCCTCCAATTCTATACTCAAATAATTATGACATACAAAATTGCAAAAACATGAGTTTATGACACAACACGAACACATATCACATAGGAAACAAGGCACCATGAATAAGAATAAGCAGAGACAACAAAAGGCACAATCAGATTTAGGGAAATCTAAGATGTTAGATTGTTATATACAGAATAATTCATCAGATGTGTTAATCAGATACGTTAAAAAGTCTTCTGACCAAGCTGAAGTTAAGATAAATATGAAAACATTACTCAGAGAAGAACAGGAGAGCAAACAGAACTACTAAAAAGAGCTCAAGAGGTTTGAAATACAGAGCTACAGATTCTAACAAAAGTCTCATCAGATTTTCAGAAGGTAAAAATAAACAGAATAGTAATAAAAATAAAAAATTATCATTACAAATAACATATTATACATACTTTTATTTTATTTTATTTTATTTTATTATTTATTTGTCAGAGACAGTGAGAGGGAACACAAGCAGGGGGAGTGGGAGAAGGAGAAGCAGACTCCCTGCTGAGCAGGGAGCCCGATGCGGGGCTCAATCCCAGAACCCTGGGATCGTGACCTGAGCCAAAGACAGATGCTTAACGACTGAGCCACCCAGGCACCCCATACATACATTTATAATGGCTCAGGAAGTATTCTAACTCTATCAAGTGTGTATGTATTATTATTATTATCCTTTTTTATATATATGGAAAATGGGGCAAGGATTGATGAAATAACCTCCCCAAGAGTCTATAGCTGGTAAGTGGCAGAGTGAAGATTCAAATCTAGACAGTCTAGCAGCAGAGTCTGTGCTTTTAATAATTGACATTTAAATGCTAATGCTACAAATTTTCTAAAAAACCGACAAAAAGCAAAGGACATGAATCTTCAGATTTGGAAAGTATGCCAAACCCAAGAAGGATAAACAAAAATATATCCCTACCTAAACACGTATTAGTGAAACTACTAGAGACCAAAGAAAGAAATACAGAAATCTGACAGAAGAGTATGAAAAAAAAAATACATTTAAAATATTGAGGAAAATAACTGTTCACCTAGAATTATACAGCCTACAAAATAATGTTTCAAAAGCAAAAACAAAAAGCAGACATTTTTCAAACAAATAAAACTGAATTACTAAAAGGCATGGAGATGTTTTAGGAAGAAGAAAAATATTTCTAAAGAAAAGTTATGATTAAAAGGGAAGTTAGAGAGGGGCACCTGGGTGGCTCAGTTGGTTGGGTGTCCAACTCTTGATTTCGGCTCAGGTCATGATCTCAGGGTCATGGGATTCAGGACTTTGGGCTCCACATTCATCTGGGAGTTTGCTTGAGATTCTTTCCTTCTCCCTCTGCCCCTCCTCCTGCTCAAGTGCTCGCTCTCTTTCTCTTTCTCTTTCTCTCTTAAATAATAAATAAATAAGTCTTTTTTAAAAAGATTTTATTTATTTGCTTGTCAGAGAGAGAGCAAGCACAAGCAGGGGGAGCAGCAGGCAGAGGGAGAAGCAGGTTCCCTGCTGAGCAAGGACTTTGCTGTGGGACTCGATCCCAGGACCTGGGATCATGACCTGAGTTGAAAGCAGATGCTTAACCAAATGAGCCACCCAGGTATCCCAATAAATAAAGAAGTCTTTAAAAGAGTTGGCAAACAAAGGAAATTATAAGCGTATTATAATAATGTATGTGTAGGGGATTAGAAAGAAATCAAGATGGGAAGTTTGTATGCATACGTGTGTGTGTGTGTGTGTGTGTGTGTGTGTGTGAGTGATTAGAGTGTGGATGTTCTAATTCCTTGAATTGTTTAGGAAAAATGTAAATATATGATTTACTTTAGTCTTTATTAAGTGAAATATAAAATTAAAAAATTAATAGCCATTTAAAGAAGAGAAATGGAGTATGTAACTTCCAAACCACAAAAGGAGAAAAGATGGAAAGAAGAAAAACAATCAATAAATGCAAAAGAAAAGAAAGGAAAAGAGCAAAAAGGAATACAGTGAACAAAGAGCAAAGCAGAAACTAAGATGGTAAAAATAATCCATATTTATCAGTAATGGTAAATAATTAATAGTAAAACAGTAAGAGACAAAGATCACTCTTGCCAGAGGTGGAGCAATTTAATTAAACTTTCAACATAATTACCATTTAACTTCATTGACCTTCTTCAGTGTATCTTCAGCAATATGATCTTTACAATATACACATCTTTAACCATAGGTGTAGGAATATCTGTAAGAGAAAGAGTACAGAATGATACATTAGACAAATATTAATCAGACAAAGCTGGTGTGGCTAGATGCTGATTAAAGTATCAAGTCACCAGAAAGATAAAATAGTTCTAAACTTCTATGCACCTAGTTTCAAAATCTAGCACCATAGCTTCAGAATTGATTAGATAAAAAGTTACAACTATAAGAGGAAACAGTATAATAGAATATTTGAAAATACTGCTATTAAAACTGAATAGATCGAATAGATAAAATAAGCAATAGGTAAGCTTGATCTAATGGACATACATAGGATAATAGGTTTGATTCAACACAGAACAACTGGAGAATACTTACTGCTTTTAAGCTCCATGAAGATTTATGAAATTGACCAATATCATAAAGCCGTAAGCCGTATAGCAAGTCTCAACAAATTTCAAAGAATTGGTATCATTCAGATCACATTCTCTGTTCATATAAGATTGATTCAAAAATCACAAACTGAAAGAAAACAAAAAACTCCTATACATCTGAAAATTAAAAAAACTCACTCCTAAGACAAAGGTATAAACAGGCATTTCACAGAAAACAGGAATTGTCAATAAACATATGAAAAACTCTTAACATCATTGAAATTAGGAAATGCAGACAAAATCCTCGATGAGATATCTTTTTAGTCCCATCAGAATGACATATTTTTTTTAAAAGTCTGATAATACAAAGAGTTCAGGGGGAAGTAAAATTTTCATACACCCTATAGGTGGGAATATACATTGGAAACAAATTGGCATGACGTGGTGAAGTTGAGACTATGCAAACCTTTTAACCCTGCAATTGCATTCCTAAACATATATCCTTTAGAATTTCTTGCCTGGGTGCACCAGGAGACAAGCACAAGAAAGTTCCCAGTCACATTACTTGTAATATCAAAAAACCTGGAAACAACCCATCTGTCCATCAGCAGGAAAATAGATAAATTAAGATAAATTACAGTATCGATGTGAATGAATGTTACATTATTTTGAACAAGTAAAGCAAGTAACAGAAAAATAGTAGGAGTCATTTTTTTCTTCATTTGGAGTGGTTGACTTTATATTGATTTTCAAGTTTTCTTTATAGTAATAATATATTGAAGGTGGCTCCCACCCAATTCTTTATCTCTTGCTTTATGTGATCTTTTTGCAGAAAAGTTTTGAAGTATTTTATACATTAATATTTTACATGACAGTATTATCAAAACTAAAAAATATTTTTGTCATTGGTATTATACTTAGATCAGTCTCAGTCCCCAACATTTTATTAATATTTACCTACATGTTTTTCCTATACCTGTGGAGTTTCTTCCTCCTTCTGTCCCTCTGTCCTTCCCTTCCTCCTTCCCTCCATCCCTCCATCCCATCCTCTCCTCCCTCTCTTTCTCTCTCTTTGATTTTTATAAACAAATCTTTTTATAGAATGTTTTTTAATAAAGAGTAAAAAAGAGATACAATTCTCTTTTTTATTCCTCTAAAAGACATTGTATTCTGTTCTAATGATATGCTTGTCTACTCTATACTGACACCAAACTATTTAGTTCCAAACGTTTTTTATTTTTATAGCTACGTAAGGTGTTTCAAATATCTGAGAGAGCAAGGTCTTCTTGATAAGCTAGTATTTGTCAAAAATTCTCTGTCTACTCTCATGTTTATCCTGCAAATTATCTCTTGAAATAGTCAAATTAAATATATATTTTGGGGATTTTTCTTTGAGATGATGTTACATTTACATAGGGGGACTAGTCATATCTTCATTATATTAATCTTTCCTAGAAAATAATAAGGTATTCCTTTCCATTTATTCAAGTTTTCTTTTATGTCTTTTGAGTGAAATTTATAGATTACTTTTCCCTCAGGGTTACCTCACATTCTCCTTAAATTACCTGCAGGTATTTTTAAATTTTTGCTGCTGTTATGGATATTTTCCATTGTTTCCAAACTGGTTTTTAAGAACTCTGTTAAAATTTCTATTTGTATTTTCCCAACCTAACATCTTTTCAAACATTATTCCTAATATTTTTTCTTTGAATCTCTTGATGTCTTAAGATAATTGCATCATGAGTAAATTATGATCTGCATGCCCTATCAATTCCAATCCTTCACAAAACAAAACAATAACTAAGCTACCAAAACGATGACTAAACCACCTTCTTCTTTGATAGAAATGGTCTTTGGGGAGAATAAGCATTCTGATCTTTTCTGCTCTCTCATGGAAATAATTATAGTATTTATCATTAAGTGTGCTATTGCCTATAATTTTAAGATAGCCTATTATGTTTAATAAGTATTTTCAAAGGAGATTTTCCATTTATTTATATTATTAATCTTTTCATGCTTTCTAATTTAAAATTGTTTTTCCCCATACCTTTGTCGTGATTCTGAGTTGAGTTCTTAGTTCACTTTATTTAACTTTAGGAATAGAGTGTAAAAATTTAGGCTAATGGAGTTTCCTGTGGTTGCAGTTTGTTCTAATTCTCAATCCTCTCCATTTCTTACCCTCATTAATTTTCTGAAGATTTCATAAATGTAATTTTGATCACTCTTTTCATTATGTTCTAGTTTTATAGGATATTTTTGACATTGCTGTTGTTGTCTACAATTTTGTGATTATTTTCACATTTTATTGCCTAAAGCCCAGATACTAGAAATAATCCAATTTCTTCTTGGGGCTTATGACTTTCTGGGGGGCTTGTATGTTTTTTTTCTTTTAAAAAATACAGTACAGGGGCACCTGGGTGGCTCAGTCGTTAGGCAGCTACCTTCGGCTCGGGTCGTGATCCCAGGGTCTTGGGATAGAGCCCTGCATTGGGCTCCTTGCTCCACAGGAAACCTGCTTCTCCCTCTCCCACTCCCCCTGCTTGTGTTCCCTCTCTCGCTGTGTCTCTCTCTGTCAAATAAATAAATAAAATCTTTTAAAAAATACAGTACAGTTGATGCACAATATTACATCAGTTTCCGGTATACAACATATAGATTTGACTGGGCTCATAAGTTTTATTTATTCTACGTGTGCTTAAAAAAAAAAAAGATGGTCTTTATTTTGAAGATTATATAATTAACTTAAATGGTATGAATCAATCTTATTAATATATTATTCAGATGCTTTTTATCTTTTTGCTCCCACTTATCTACAAGTTAAGATCTACTACTAGGTTACTACTGATTTCTCCTGAAATTTCTAATAATTTTGCTTTATATATGTATCAAATAAATCCCAGGGTTCCAGAAGCCAAACTGTTATTTTTCTACAACTCGGTTAAGCATCTACTTCTGTCATGGTGGGGAGAATTAAATTTTGATAATCTGGAGTACTTTATTGCCTCTTTCTGTCATGCTGTAACTAAATCCAGGTTATGCATATTATGGGACAAAATCACGTCCCTCCCTTTGGCGGAGGGAGGAGGGGTTGTCTTCCTAGCATCTCCAACCCATCCGTGCAGACATTTTTTGACAGGTGACTTGCTCCTTGGACCACAATGGCTGCTACTGAGAAGCCTGGTGTGTCTGTCTGGGTGGTCTTTTCACATCTGGACCCTTCTCCATTCCTCTGGCCATATGTGGAGGCAGAGATTTGCTCAGTTCCTCTCACCACTTTGCACCAGGCAGTCCTTAAAGAGATGGACGAAAGCCCATCCATGCAGACATCCACCCAGCTCTGGGGGGTTTTCTCCTCTCCAGGTTCTAGCCAGGGAGCACAGCGAGTCTCCCTTCCCCTGAGTTTGCCACCCTGAATGGAGTTTTTCTCTGACTGCAGCCTGGGGACCCTTTCTCCAGAACTCTCCAAAGGCAGTTATCATCACACTGTGAATGTCATGGCCCCTCTACCCTAGCCCAGGCCAAAGGGATCTTTTCTACTTTAAGGAGCAAGGAGAAATCTCTCTCCTAGGAGTCCTCTCTGGTTTCCTAAAGATGTCAGCTTTTGGACAGCAAGCAAAAAAGAAGCCCTCTTGCCTGTGTTTTAACCTGTTATATCCCATTGATTTGTTGTTAAAATGCACCTCTAAGAACAGAGTCTGGAGGCCAGGGATTATCGGTTCCAGAGGGGAACTTGCCTCTGTGTGTGTTTGTATGTGTGTGTGTGGGGGGGGGGGGGGGGTGCGCATGCACCTGCATGTTTTCTTGCCATAAATTTGTTGACACTTTCATACGAGTGCCCAAATTTGGGCATTGATTTTCCGTTTTCTGTGTCTCTGTTATAGGAAAGCATGAAATGAAGCTTGTATTTGTTTTTGTAGTTCTTGCCTTCTGGGTTTGAACGATCCTTGTTGAGAGTCTACAGTATATTGTGTTGGAAGTGAAAAAACAGGCTAGGAGACAAAACAAAACAAAACAAAACACCTCGTCTGCCTGCCCGTAGATCTCCTCTTTGGCACGATCGTGAGTATCTCCCTTGGAATCTTGGTCCGCTGTGGCTAAGTTGTTCCGACCATTTTGCCGTGGCTGCTGTGGGACCCAGCCCAGGCTCCTGTTAGGACTGAGCTACCTGCACTCCCGTTGCAAGTACAATTGGTGTTGCAGGCTCACAGCAGATGGCTCCCTGAGGAATTGCTGGAGGCCAAAAGCAGCGCTGCGTTCCCCATGGTTAGACCCCTCCCCAAACACAGCCCCTACCCAATGTCTGGGCTCTGATTTCTGAAGGATCACTCCAGCTTCAAAGCTTTGCATGGCACAGGCTGACACCTTGTTGAAGATGCCTTGGGTTTCAATTTCTCCTTCTGCCCAGTCCTACCTGTCCTCACCTCCTCACAGGGCACTCCCGAATGCAGGGATATCTCCTTATCGGAATCTGTCTCCTGGAGGGCCTGACCTAAGACATCATCTCTCTAACAGACTGCTACACCTTCAAAATTCACACTCACAAATTTTTAGTTATAATTCTAATGATCTTCAAGACCTAATGAAATATTCCTTTGTGTGTGAGTTTGCTTAGCAATACCTTATTCTGTCCGCACCACACTGTGAGGTTGCCACTATTATTATTCCCATTTTTTAAAAAAGATGTATTTATTTATGAGAGAGAGAGAGAGAGCATGAGCAA